>NW_027367690.1:0-55731 GCF_046119375.1 Phyllobates terribilis
TATCCCGTCTGTCTGTCTGTCTGTCTGTCAGGGAAATCCCGCGTCACTGATTGGTCCAGCAGCGGCCAATCAGCGACGCGGGATTTCAGAAAAAAGATGGCGGCCGTTAGAGGCTCATCTGCGGGACGGAGCTCAGCGGCGATGCAGCCGGGAGATGACTGGCGCGAGGCTCTCATCTCCCGGCCGCTAGCAGCAGAAGAACCCCGACCGGCGAGCAGCCGCTCATCTCCCGGCTTCTCGCAGCGGAAGTAGCCGCACAGGCAGTGGCGTTGACCTCCATGCGGCTAGGGTGTCAAGGGAGGACCGGGGAGCGGCGCTGCGGGTCGGGATACTTCTGCTGCGAGAAGCCGCTCATCTCCCGGCTTCTCGCAGCGGAAGTAGCCACACAGGCAGCGGCGCTCCCCGGTCCTCACCAATACGATTCTGCTCCCCGGTCCTCACCTATACGATTCGCTGATTGGTCGCGGTCTCTGGCCGCGACCAATCAGTGATCTTGGCGCAAAAGTTAAACACCGCTGTGCTGATTGGTCGCGGCCGCTGCCCGCGACCAATCACCGATTTGGACGCCACATTTAAATAGCGGCCACGACCAATCACCGATCTTGGCGCAACATTTAAACACTGCTGTGCTGATTGGTCACAGACGCTGCCCGCGACCAATCAGCGATTTTGGCGCCAAATTTAAACACTGCTGTGCTGATTGGTCGCGGACGCTGCCCGCGACCAATCAGCGATTTTGGCGCCAAATTTAAACAATGCTCTGCTGACTGGTCGCGGATGCCAGCCACGACCAATCAGCGAGATTGGCGCCAAATTTATACAACGCTCTGCTAATTGGTCGCGGACACCAGCCACGACCAATCAGCGAGATTGGCGCCAAATTTAAACAATGCTCTGGCGCCAAATTTAAACAACGCTCTGCTGATTGGTCGCGGCCGCCAGCCGACCGCGACCAATCAGCGAGATTGGCGCCAAATTTAAACACCACTCTGCTGATTGCGCCCAGTCGGCCGCATACATATTCTAGAATACCCGATGCGTTAGAATTGGGACACCATCTAGTATATATATAAATATATTCACTTGTGGAAAACCCTTTTAACTAGGGCTGTGGTGTCAGTAAGTCAAATTTCCAACTATAATAATTACTAATACCAAATATACTGCAACAAATAATAGTAAATATTCAGCAATTTATGCATGAAAATAATTTATAATATACAATATTAACACTATATAAGTATTTACATTTTTTTCTACCTGCAGTTGGAGTTGGTACGTTCTTCTGATACTAACTCCACAGCTCGGCTTTTCCTTCTTTCCTGCTCCTCTAACATAAAAGTACAGCAATTAATTACGACAAGTTAATCATTTAAATGCTGCTGTCAATCTCTGACAGCAGCACGTAAATGTAACCAGTGCCACTGCTTCCATTTACCAGCTCCCATCTGTGCCCTGTGACATGATCTCGGGGGCTGATGGGTCACTAGGACAGTGAGGGCCCTGTGCCCGCTGTCTTGGTGCTCCTCTGGAGCTCATCTATATGCTGAGCTTCAAAGGAGACCGAGATTTAGGCTACCGTCCCACTATCAGTATTTGGTCCAATTTCACCACAAATGGATTTTTTTCCCCATTTTTAGTACATTGAATAGTAAAATGAATCATTCAAAACTACAAGTAACCCCAAAGTCATGCCAGTTTCCATGGCCCAGAAGATTCTCTGAAGGAAGAGTGTCATTTAAGCACTTAAAAAGGTCCATATGTCTGGAACCGTATAGATGATTTCGAAAGAAACAAAAAAAAGCTCAGTGATAAGAAACAGATGATGGTTATTAATGGAACACACTAACTGGGTCACATTTAAAAGTGGTGTACCCCAGGAGTCAGTATTGGGACTTCTATTTAATACAATTATTAATGACCTTTTGGGGGGTATACAGAGTAAAATTTCAATATTTTCAGATGATCGTAAACTCTGCAAGGTTATCAGTACATAGGAGGATAATGTAATATTACAGAGGGATTTATGTAAGCTTGAGGTTTGGGCTGAAAAATGGCAATTGAAGTTTAATGTAGATAAATGTTCTTGCTTGGGACAAATTACAATGTACAATTATGTACTAAACACTGGGAAAACCATCACTGGAAAAGACTTGGGTGTATGGGTGGACAGCAAACTCAACTTTAATAACCAGTGCTAGGCCGCTGCTGCCAAGGCAAATAGAACCATGGAAGCATTAAAAGAGGCATAGATGCTTATGATAAGAACATAGTTTTGTCTGTATACAAGTCACTAATTCAGCCACATTTAGAATACTGTGTATAATTTTGGTCTTTGGTGTATAAGACGGACATAGTTGAACTAGGACGTATGCAGACAAATGCAACCAAGGTTATTAAGAGAATTGGTGCACTGCAATTCCAAGACAGGTTATCAAAGTTAGGGTTATTCAGTTTGGAATAATGAAGGTTTAAGGGCGATCTTATTACAATGTACAAATATAAGAAGAAACAGTATAGAGATCTTATTAAGGAACTTTTTACATATAGACCTTCAACGATGACAAGGAGGCACCCTCTCCTACTAGAAGAAAGATGGTTTCTCAGTCATCATAGATGGCGATTCTTTACTCTAAGAATAGTGAAATTACGGGACTTTCGGGAACATAAACATCACAGTAAAAGATAATGCCTTACCAACACCAGGTCAGATTACCAGTGCACCGCAGGATGCAGCAAGCCTCCATGATAAAGGCGGGGGCAGCACATGTGCAAAATACTAATGCCGACAGCCACTCACTAACCTACCAATTCTTGGAGGGGGTGGCTGTGTAGTATTATGCATGCACACCGATGGAGTTGTGAGCTTGCGTATTTTGGCCAAAATATCGTCCAATACCTCATGTGGTGTACTTATCTTATATACTATTTTTCATCTTTTTTGCACATCTTTTTGCAGGATGCAGCCAGGCCTCTTTAGTGTTGGCTGGGTGAATTGGGGCGTCTGTCCTGTGGGGGTGCATGTATATAGTTCTGGGCAACCCGCCTGATCTAATACTATGGGCGTCATCAATACGCTGCAAGCAAGACATCAATAGGCTGCAAGCCAGACACTGTGTATCACACATATCTGTGTGACTGGCGCCCTATGCAGACTCCATCGGTGTGCATGTATAATACTACACAGCCACCCCCTCCATGAATTGGTAGGTTAGTGAGTGGCTGTCTGCATCAGTATTTTGCACATGTGCTGCCCCCGCCTTTATCATGGAGGCTTGCTGCATCCTGCAGTGCATTGGTAATCTGACCTGGTGTTGGTAAGGCATTATCTTTTACTGTGATGTTTTTTGAAATTATGTCCAATGTTCACCATTTTTAATATTCAGACTTTCGGGAACATCATATTGTAATTGTTGATTTACTAAACAAGTTCAAGTATGGCCCGGATGCTTTTGTTGAAAAATATATTACAGGTTATGGGAACTAGATTCTAATTGCCATTAGTGGAGTTGGGAAGGATTTTTTCGTTAATAGGGGGCAATTAGCATCTGCCTCATGGGTCTTTTGCCTTCCTTTGTATCAACATGTTAGGTTATAGGTAGAACACAATGGATGTCTTCTTTCAATGTACTGTGTGGGGAAATGTATTGTCAGGGGGAATCATACTGTACATCATGCTGTGTGTAATAGGACCGTGGGGGCATCATATTGAGTGTGATAGCCACTGTGGGGCCATGAAAGTGGTATCATACTGTGTGTAGGCATATATGAGGAATTGGACTAGATTAGAATACTGGCATTCGAGAAAGAATGTCACACCGATTGTACTCCCGGGATTATGGTGTGCTGTGTAATAATATATGGTAGCAGGACCCCTCTAGTCTTCATTCCAGGTATACTAACTGCTCAGTGTTACATTGATTTGGTCGTGGAACCAGTGATATGGACATTTCTTAAACGTGCCTCAGTAACTATTTTTCAACATGGAAATGTTAAGCTACATGTTGCAGGTGCTACTGTGAGCAGCATGCTTGACTTAAACATGATACCATGGCCAGAAGCATCTCCGGATTTGACTCCCATCAAGCACTTCATTGGTCGAGCATTGCAAAAGGAGTTGCCGTCAGCAGATCTTGATGATTTGTGTGCCCAAGTGCATTCATTATTCCTCTCTGCTCTGCCTTGCTCACCGCTCCGGCGGTTCCTCTCTGCTCTGCCTTGTCCACCGCTCCGGCGGTTTCGCCCTGCTCTGCCTTGCTCACCGCTCTGGCGGTTCCTCCTGCTCTGCCTTGCCCACCGCTCCGGCGGTTTCGCCCTGCTCTGCCTTGCTCACCGCTCTGGCGGTATCTCTCTACTCTGCCTTGCCTACCGTTCCAGCGGTTCCTCTCTGCTCTGCTTGTCTACCGCATCTGCGGTTCTGTTCCTGAATCCCAGTTTGTACTGGACCCTATCCAGCCTGCGTTCCAACCTGCTAGTGCCTCCCTGTCTGCACTCCAGCCGTGTTTGCCAGTACCCCCCTGTCTGCATACCAGCCGTGCCTTGCCAGTGCCCTCCTGTCTGCATACCAGCCGTGCTTGCCAGTATCCTCTTGTCTGCACTCCAGCCGTGTTTGCCAGTACCCCCCTGTCTGCATACCAGCCGTGCCTTGCCAGTGCCCTCCTGTCTGCATACCAGCCGTGCTTGCCAGTATCCTCTTGTCTGCACTCCAGCCGTGCCTGCCAATACCCAACTGTCTGTGTGCCAGCCTAACCTGCCCGTTCCTGCATTCCCCGGTGTGGGTCAACAGCTGTGACCGGGGTCTAACCTGGAGTAGCACCTGGTCCCTCTGCTCGGTTCCTCCTTGGTTCACGGAGTCGTTAGCCTCCGTGCGACCTTGGTCGGATCGGGTAGATACTTAGTTATGCCCCTCCAGGCACTCCTCGGTTCATGGTACAGTGGGATCACTAATCACGCTCACACCAGTCAGTCCAGGCACGAGTGTAACAGTTTTATTTATGTTGTATCGTGTTTGAAGGTTGCCTTTTCCTGATGGCAGGTTTCAGCTCTTTCCAAAGATGCTCAATAGGATTTAGGTCAGGGCTCATAGAAGGCCACTTCAGAATAGTTGAAAGTTTTCCTCTTAGCCGTTCTTGGGTGTTATAAGCTGTGTGTTTTGGGTCATTATCCTGTTGCAAGACCCATGACTGAGACCAAGCTTTCTGACAATGGGTAGCACATTTCTCTCTAGAATCCCTTGATAGTCTTGAGATTACATTTTACCCTGCACAGATTCAAGACACCCTGTGCCAGATGCAGCAAAGCAGCCCGAGAACATAACAGAGCTCCTCCATGTTTCACAGTAGGGACAGTGTTCTTTTCTTGATATGCTTCACTTTTCCGTCTGTGAACATAGTGCTGATGTGCCTTGCCAAAAACTTCAATGTTTGTCTCATCTGTCCATAGGACATTCTCCCAGAAGCTTTGTGGCTTGTCAACATGTAGTTTGGCAAATTCCAGTTTGGCTTTTTTATGAAATTTTTTTCAACAATGGTGTTCTCCTTGGTCGTCTCCCATGAAGTCCACTTTGGATCAAACAACAACGGATGGTGCGATCTGACACTGATGTTCCTTGAGCATGAAGCTCACCTTTAATCTCTTTAGAAGTTATCCTGGGCTCTTTTGTTACCATTCGAATTATCCGTCTCTTTGATTTGTCATCAATTTTCCTCCTGCTGCCACGTCCAGGGAGGTTGGCTACAGTCCCATGGTTCTTAAATTTCTAAATAATATGTGCAACTGTAGTCACAGGAACATCAAGCTACTTGGAGATGGTCTTATAACCTTTACCCTTAACTTGCTTGTCTATAATTTTCTTTCTAATCTCCTGACACAACTCTTTCCTTTGCTTCCTCTGGTCCATGTTGAGTGTGGTACACACCATGTCACCAAACAGCACAGTGAGTATCTGTAGCCCTATATACAGGCCCACTGACTGATTACAAGATTGTAGACACTTGTGATGCTAATTAGTGGACACAACTTGATTTAACATGTATCTGTTGTCACATTATTTTCAGGGGTACCATCATTTTTGTCCAGGCCTATATCATGAGTTACATTTTTTAAAAACTTCTGTGGAAGCAGGGTTGAAAAGCAATGTCTGACTTCCATTTGTTCATTTTCATAGATTTTTAATTTATTATTACTTTTGTCAGATTCAAATTATTTCTGTGACCATTGTGGGTTTTTCCTTTCATTAAACGAGGAGTACCAACAATTTTGACCACGTATGTATGTATGTACAAACACACACACACACACATATGTATATATATATATATATATATATATATATATATATACACATACACACATACATACATATATATATATATATACACACACATATATATACACACACACATATATATACACACATACATATACATACATACACATATATATATAAACACATACATATATATATAGTGATGTAGCAGACATCCCTTTAATGGTTTGGTGTGTTTTTGAATGACCATGTACCTTCCTCTTTAACGGACTGGTCACATGACTGTGACATCACACAGGTCCTTATGCACACAGAGGGTGTGGACACATGACTCTGACATCAGTTAAGGTCCTATCTGTGTGTGTGCTGCAGTATATATAAACCCTGTGTGATTTGTGACAGGTGTGTTCCGGTGTGTAGGAGTTCCTGGGTGTTGGGAGCTCCTGTGTGGGCACCGTGTGAGCGGCACGAGGCTGTTCCCTGTGTGTGGGGAACACCGCTCGTGGGAAGCCTGGTGAGGCCTGGTGGACTCCGGTGGAGGTGAAGCCTGGATCCCTGTGAGAGTGTGGGGGATGCCAGTAAGCCTCGGAGTGCCACACAAGCACACAAATTTTGGGGTCCATTTTTTCTTGTTAGCCCTGTGAAAATAAAAAAAATTGGGTCTAAAGTAACATTTTTGTGAAAAAAGTTAAATGTTCATTTTTTTCTTCCACATTCAAAAAATTCCTGTGAAGCATCTGAAGGGTTAATTAAGTTCTTGAATGTGGTTTTGAGCACCTTGAGGGGTGCAGTTTTTAGAATGGTGTCACTTTTGGGTATTTTCTGTCATAAAGACCTCTCAAAGTGACTTCAAATGTGATGTGGTCCCTAAAAAAATGGTTTTATACATTTTGTTGGAAAAATGAGAAATCGCTGGTCAACTTTTAACCCTTATAGCTCCCTAACAAAAAAAAATTTTGGTTTCAAAATTGTGCTGATGTAAAGTAGACATGTGGGAAATGTTATTTATTAACTCTTTTGTGTGACATATCGCTCTGATTTCAGGGCTTAAAAATTCAAATTTTGAAAATCGCAAAATTTTCAAAATTTTCGCCAAATTTCCATTTTTTTTCACAAATAAACGCAAGTGATATCGAAGAAATTTTTCCACAATCATGAAGTACAATATGTCACGAAAAAACAGTCTCAGAATCAGGGGGATCCGTTGAAGCGTTCCAGAGTAATTACCTCATAAAGTGACAGCGGTCAGAATTGTAAAAATTGGCCCGGTCATTAACGTGCAAACCACCCGCGGGGCTTAAGGGGTTAAAGAGAACCTGTCACGTCCTAGCTGCCCTCTACACTGCCCCCATAGCGTTGGTAGTGACGCAATGTGCATCACTAGCAAGCTGTTTTCATGAAAATCACTGCAGCTATAATGAATTTATAACGTTTAATATACTTATATCTAGGGCCGGCTCCAGGTTTTTCTGGGCCCCGGGCGAGTCTCAGTGGGCCCCTCTAACACATACCACGATTCATGATGCACAGATACCGCAGAGAAATCTATATATATAGTACAATGCAAAGATTTCACTTCTTACATTACATGAGTGATATCTACTGTAAATTCTACAATAGCTCAGAAGCCGGAGAATCCTCGCAGCACACAGTGCAGACCGGACAATATAGTCCTCCATACAGTATTATGGGCACCACTAAGTCCTCCATACAGTTTTATGGGCCCCATTATATATTGCTCCATACAGAATAATGACCCCACATAGTCCTCGTACAGTATAATGGGCACCACATATCTCCATACAGAATACTGGCCCCCATATAAGGCCGCATACGGAATACTGGCCCCCATATAAGGCTCCATAAAGGAATACTGGCCCCCATATAAGGCCCCATACGGAATACTGGCTACCATATAAGGCCCCATATGGAATACTGGCCCCCATATAAGGCCCCATACGGAATACTGGCCCCCATACGAAATACTGGCCCCCATATAAGGCCCCATACGGAATACTTGCCCCCATATAAGGCCCCATAAAGGAATACTGGCCCCCATATAAGACCCCATGAAGGAATACTGGCCCCCATATAAGGCCCCATACGGAATACTGGCCCCCATATAAGGCCCCATACGGAATACTGGCCCCCATGTAAGGCCCCATACGGAATACTGGCCCCCATATAAGGCTCCATACGGAATACTGGCCCCCATATAACGCTCCATACGGAATACTGGCCCCCATATAAGGCTCCATACGGAATACTGCCCTCCATATAAGGCTCCATACAGAATACTGGCCCCCATATAACGCTCCATACAGGATACTGGTCCTCTTATAAAGCTCCATACAGGATACTGGCCCCCATATAACGCTCCATACAGGATACTGGTCCCCTTATAACGCTCCATACAGGATACTGGCCTCCATATAATGCTCCATGCAGGCTGTTACCCCCCACATAATGCCCCATACAGGCTGTCTCCCCCCTTATAATGCTCCATGCAAGCTGTTACCCCCCACATCATGCCCCATACAGGCTGTCCCCCCACCGTATAATGCTCCATGCAGGCTGTTCCCCCCACATAATGCACTAAGCAGGCTGTCCCCCCCCCTTATAATGCCCCATGCAGGCTGTTCCCCCCTTATATTGCCCCATGCAGGCTGTCACCCCTCCTCTTTATAATGCCCCATGCAAGATGTCACCCCCTCTCTTTATAATGCCCCAAACAGGATGTCACCCCCCCTCTTTATAATCCCCAATCAGGATGTCACCCCCCCTCTTTATAATGCCCCATTCAGGATGTCACCCCCTCTCTTCATAATGCCCCATGCAGGATGTCACTCCCCTCTGTTTATAATGCCCCATGCAGGATGTCACCCCCTCTCTTTATAATGCCCCATGCAGGATGTCACCCCCTCTCTTTATAATGCCCCATGCAGGATGTCACCCCCTCTCTTTATAATGCCCCATGCAGGATGTCACCCCCTCTCTTTACAATGTCCTATGCAGGATGTCACCCCCCTCTCTTTATAATGCCCCATGCAGGATGTCAGCCCCCCTCTCATTATAATGCCCCATGCAGGATGTCACCCCCTCTCTTTATAATGCCCCATGCAAGATGTCACCCCCTCTCTTTATAATGCCCCATGCAGGATGTCACCCCCTCTCTCTATAATGCCCCATGCAGGCTGTCACCCCCTCTCTCTATAATGCCCCATGCAGGATGTCAGCCCCCCTCTCTTTATAATGCCCCATGCAGGATGTCACCCCCTCTCTTTATAATGCCCCATGCAAGATGTCACCCCCTCTCTTTATAATGCCCCATGCAGGATGTCACCCCCTCTCTCTATAATGCCCCATGCAGGCTGTCACCCCCTCTCTCTATAATGCCCCATGCAGGATGTCACCCCCCCTCTCTTTATAATGCCCCATGCAGGATGTCACCCCCCCTCTCTTTATAATGCCCCATGCAGGATGTCAACCCCCCTCTCTTTATAATGCCCCATGCAGGATGTCACCCCCCCATATTATGCCCCATGCAGGATGTCACCCCCCCCCCATATTATGCCCCATGCCTCCATACATTAAAAAAAAAATCAAATACTCACCTCCCTCCTCACCTGCTGCAGCTGCTCGGGTCGGGACTCCAGCGTTGGCGGCGTCTTTCCGCTCTGTGCTCCCTGTGACAGCTCAGGGGGAGGGCGCGGTGGAAAGACTTCACCGCACCCTCTGACCTGAGACGTCACAGAGAGTGCAGAGCAGGAAGACGGCGGATCTGCAGAGGCACGGGGAGAGGTAAGTATCCGGCTGCCGGGGCCCTGAGCAAGCGGGGGAGAAGGGCGGGCGCTGACACCGCTCTCCTCCGCCCATAGCCCAACGGGGTGCGTGACCGCCAGTGGGCCCCCCTGCCTGCTCAGGGCCCCGGCACTTGCCCGGGTGCGCCGGGTGCTGACGCCGGCCCTACTTATATCCTACCTGCCTTTTCAATCATAGGGGCGTGCTTGTCATATTCAGTCAAGGGCGAGCGCAGCATTCACTCACTGTTGGCGCCGTCCATGTATTTGAATCCTGTTCCTGACCAGCGCTGATATTGTGGGACGCAGGCGCACTTGTAGATGTCCGGCCGCCTGCGCAGTGAGGCTCTGTGATTACCAGATTCACTGCGCATGCTCTGGGAACATAGCGCGTTAAAGGGCATGCGCAGTGAGGCTGTGTGATTATGACTTTTTCTTCACTTTGAAAATTGTTTAAGTTGGCTGAGGGACTGGGTGGTTTACCTAGGACAAGGAATGGCCATGTGTAAGAAAAACCGCTACTGATTGTAAATTACAGATTCTGTTAACTACAATAAATAAGTTGGTTAACAAGAAACACTTTGATATAGTGCACTACACAATACAGTTCTCTTTTACACACTGTATAGTTTGCTAAAAGGCACACGTTTTAGTGGGAGAGGCCGAAAAATGAACGAGTAATACAACCGTTTATGGATGCTGTAGTGTGGACCCCTAGAGTCAATTCTCCTGGTGGGCCCTAGGCACCCCAGTCCGACCCTGTATGAGGCCTTTACATGGTATCAACGCCTGCGATGAGAACGCCACATCATAGTAATAGCAGAATCACAAATATAAGATTATATGAACAGATTAAAGCAAGATTTCTATTGCTGGCTGCAGAATGAGTTAACTGGGATATCATCAGTGAGTTTGATCTGACTGGAGAAGTAACTACTCTTGTTTTTATTCTTTTGAGCTCCATTCAGCTAATTTATGATTTATCACCTTCCCTGAGCATACATGGAAATCATGGGGTCCCATAGCAGAAGTAATAATTAAGCCCCCACAAAAAAACATTAATATTCAGCGGGGTCACAGAAGAGCATACCTCACAAGTTTGCAACCCTTCCATAGTAATTTTGCCCCAATTGAAGCCCCCTAGTGTTCCCACGTACTAAGATACTCCTTTAATGGCCAAAAATGTGCCCCCAAACACAGTAAGATACCCCCACAGTGAATTTCTCCACTGTACCCTCCACACATACAGTATGATGACTCTACAGTACCCCCGCAAAGTATGATAAACCCCAGTGACCTCTACACAGTATGATGGCCCCCGCATAACCCTCCACACAGTATAATGGACCCCGCACAGCCCTCCACACTGTATAATGGTCCTCATACAGTGTAATGGCCCCCACTATCCACCCAAGCAGTATAATGACCCCCATCAGCCACTTATACAGTATAATGCCCCTCACCACACAGCCCTCCAAATAGTATAATGGCCCAAACACAACGCTCCAAATAAAATAATAGTCCTCACATAAGCCTCTAAACAATATAATAGTCCCCACCCAGCCCTCCAAATAATATAATGGACCCCACATAGGCCTCCAAATAGTATAATAGTCCCCATACAGCTCTTCAAATAATAGAACGGTCCCCACATAGCCCTCCAAATAGTATGATAGCCTGACACATAGCCATTCAAATAGTAGTATAATGGCCCCCACAGAGCACTACAAATAGTATGATGCTCCCCACATAATCCTCCAAATAGTAGAATGATGGCCCCCACATAGTTCTCCAAATAGTATGATGGTCCCCAAGACAGCCCTAAAATTAGTATTTTAGCACCCCAAATATGATGATGCCCCCCAAATAACCCTTCAAATAATATGATGGCCTCCAAGTAGCCCTACAAATAGTATCATGGCCTTCCAGTTTGCCCTCCAAATAATATGATGGCCCTCACAAACTACTTATTAATTAAAAAAAAAATACTCACCTCTCCCCATTCCCCTGCTGTTCTGGTCTTTGCAGCATGTGGTTTGAAACTATGCTCAGCTCGGCACAGTGGACGCGATTTTGGGACGTTATCACGTCCACTGAGCTGAGACATCAGAAGCACAGAGGAGAATGATGGAGGAGGGAGCAGACGGTTCCCTCCTCCATCATTCCTTTCAATTGTATCTGCATCCAGAATGTGGATACAGTTGAAAGTGTGATGCTGGATGCGGGGGGCCCGATGCCTGTGCTGACATCGCCACCTGTCTCACAGTTGCAAAGCAGCTGCGGGGTCTGCCGTTATTAGCGGTATGCCAGTGCCATTGTTATGTGACATGAGCCCCGGGAGAGCCAGTGCCGAGACAGCTGGTACAACACCAACACCGAAGGTGAATATAAGTGTTATTTTACTGGGGAGAAACATAGGGATTTAGAAGGGGTTGTCTGATTAGTGGACATCCCCTTTAAGTAATCAAGTTCATTAAAGGGGTTGTCCACTACTGCACATCCCCAGCTTATTACATTTAGGACTTCAGCACCGCTTTTTCCGGACATTGCTATGACTTGTTATGTCCTCTGCAGCCAATTAGCAGATGTTGGTCAATAGTCTGTCAGGACGGACATCTGCTCTGAAGAAATAGAGTTTTTGAGACTTGTAGACATTATGGAATAACGTCCATAAAAATATCCCAAGCCGGTATTGGTCCTCCAAGAAGCATGAAGCCCTCGCTGCTACTAACTTACTCCCATACCTGGATCTACCTAGATGATGAAAACACTTGGACTGTAAGGTACAAATCAGGTGAAATTATGAAACCTGGAGGGAATGTCACTTCAGGTTGTGCGTAGATATCCGTAGATAGAAGTCGTTATTTATCCGCCATTAATGAAATGTTTTGTCCATTTTTGCTCCACAAATCTGAGGCCGATGAATGGGGGAATGGCACCAATGCTATGGAGAATGCCTTGAAAATTGAAAAGGGCGTAAATAAGGCTCTGCTGGACCTCCACAAGATTGCTATGGACCATGCGGACCCTCATGTAAGTGACTCCCCCATAGCGTATAGATACCGCGTGTTCATTTTATAAAATATCCTCCATGAAGGAACAGTTCATGTATCTTCTGTGACCTCCATATTGTGCTGTTCCTGGAAATGTAATACCACCTGACTACTAGATGTCACGTTCCCCTTTATAATGGGAGGTGTTCCAACACAAGCTGCATATTATGGCACTGTTATAAAGCTATGGGACAATTCATTAGTGTATTTGCACCTTTTTTTTCTAGTTTTTAGTGTTTTTCATTTGCGCCTTGTTCTTCTTTTAATTTGCGCCTTTTTGAAGTCTGCAGCGTTCCCTTTTTTTTCATTGATCATTATGGGGTTTCCGGCTAATTATCTAATTGTGACTTTTTAAAAAGTTGTCACATTTTTACTCAAATATATTTCAAGTGATTTTGTGTTCTGTAGTCCGGGAGGTTTCTTTGCACAAACTTTGCAACCACTTTCAGGAATTTGGCACAAAAAAATCAAATGATACAAAAGAGAAAAGGGACTTGAAAAAATACAATGTTGTATTGGGCCCTATGACGGCACAGCACAGATTTTAGTAAAGGTTTTGCAGGATTACTAAGAGGGGTTCACATGCTATCAATTGTTAAAAAAACAAGCAAAATGATGACTCGGACCCTCTGATTTTCGAGGTATAAGACTACGTCCCCACAATGAGCTTCTAGTGAGTTTTAGATATAGCAGATTTTCTGCCCCATTAAGTAAAATAGGTTACTTGAATTTTTTTCGAAAATATACAGCATAAAAAACTCACCCAAAACTCATTGTGAGAACGTAGCCTAAGGGTATGTGCACATCATTTAGACGCCGGTGAGTTGTCCTTGGTGAAGCTCTGCCACCGGTGGTTTTCACTCTATACTTTAAAGGGAACCTGTCATGTCCCTAAACGCTATTAACCTGCAGATATGGGGTTAATCTGCAGGTTTATAAAGCTGCCGGGCGTCTTACTGAAAGGCCGGCTACCGGGAGGAAATGCACTTTATTCCCCACGGCAGCCTCCAGCTTTCAGTCATAGAGGCGCGGCCGGCGTGGCTTCAGTCATTGTTCAGTACATAGTGAGCGGCGGCTATAACCGCACCCTGGCACTGACTGACAGCCGGCTAAGCGGCCCCTGTAACCGCTCCCTGTAAAGACTGACAGCCGGATCTGTACTGATGTACTGCTGAGCTGTCAGTCAGTGCCGGGGCGTTGTTACAGCTGCCGATCACTGTATATTGAGCGGTGTCTGAAGTTGCGCCGGAAGTGTGGCACCCCAGGGGTCTGGTTTCCACAGTAATAGCAATATTACGTCTGTGAGCAGGTGGGAGGTTTCCTGGTCAGACATCCTATGCATGCCACACCTCCTGCCCAGTCCTGGGAGGGGAAGAACTTCCCCTATATAAAGCTGGGGCTGAGGCAGGGTTAGAAGAGAGTGAGAGAACACAGACAGAGACACAGTCTGGTCTGTAGTGGAGCAGCTTTAGGAGCAAGAAAGATCAGGAGCTGTGTGGGAGCTGTGCTAAAAGAGATCAGGGGCTGGAAGCTGTAGAGCTCGCCCTGATTGAAGAGTTCTTACCGGACCCGGAGTCCGAGGCTGTGGGGACTAATCCTTACCCAGCAGCAGAAACCGCCCGGCAGGGGATTTCAGGTCCTCTGGCCAAGAAACCCGAAGGCACGGTCACACGCAAGGGACCAGCACCGCCGTCGTGGAGCGGAAGCTACCAGAAGGCCCCGAGTCACCGGCCATACGGGTGAGCACCACACGGTACACTCAGGGACGTGGGCTACTTTTACCCGCCTCTAGCAAGGTAGCCAGAAGAGTACGATTAGTTGGGGAGGCCTACAACTCCGCCTGGCCAGGGAAGATTCCATCTGCTCACAGACTGACCAGGCCCCGATCGCTAGCCAGTACTCCGGGAGGGTCTACCTTTGCCACCAGTAAAGACCCTGAACTACACCGCACCGTCTCTGAGTGTTTCATCATCCACGTCCGCTGCCCTGAGGCCATACCCCTCCCGTTGGGGGTTATACCATCCCCGCTGCACAACCGTACCACCGGCCTCAGCGGTCTGCCCTGCAGCGGCGGTCTCATGACCGCATTCAACGGGTGGCGTAGTCGAGCAATATAACATCTACTGCTAAATACTGCCGCTCAGTTTGACTCCCTGGGCACGGACCGGGTCACCGCCACGAGACTACTACCCCCATCTGATCCGGCTCCGGGTAAGCCCCCGTGCGCGCGATGCCGCACGACACAGCAGGCCCAGGGGCGCGTCAACTTTTGGCGTAGTCGGCAGGATTCCGTGCCCGCAACCACCGGGTACTGCGCGCCTGAAAAAGAGACTTTTAAACTTACCTGTGGTGAAGATTCCCGCCATCCGACGCCATCTTCCACCTCCTTCCCGCCATCCGTGGAGTTTTCCCGCCATCTTCTGCCTTCTTCCCGCCATCCATGGAGTTTTCCCGCCGTTGGACGCCATCTTGAAGACGCCGCGCAGGAAGAAGAGGGGCGTGGACTCCGAAAAGCCCGCGAGAACTGAAGCCCCGCCTCACGTCCGGACGTTGCGTAAGGTCCTGGAAGGAGCCCAGCAGACGCCGACGTCATAGGAGTGCGACGGAAGGTCCTCGACCCTGACGATCCACTGCGGAGCCGCGGCCTACGGAAGAGGATCATCGCAAGGTAGGCCACGGTCCACTAGGGGGGAGGAAGATGTCGGATACGGAGGAGAGCTTCACTGCCGCAGCCACCGCCAGCGCCACCGCTGCTGCGGTCATGCCTTTCACTATGCCCTATATCCCGGGGGCAGCCTGGCTACCCCAGTACTCAGGGGAGTCACATACCCTGAATGACTTTAGAGAAAAGCTGGATAGCCTCTTCCAGGTGTACCCCCTCACAGAAGAGCAAAAAGTGAGCATCCTGGTGGCCCAACTAACCGGGGCAGCCCAAAGGGAGGTAAAGTCCTGGCCGCCTGGGAGGAGGACTGTCGCAGGGATATTAACCCGGCTGAAGGACACCTTTGATACCCGCACCTCAGCTGAGATTAAGCTTAGATTCTACGGGTGCAAACAGCGAGCACATGAGAATATAAGGGACTATGCACTAAACCTACAAGAGGCCCTGAGAGCCATTAAGCAGACCGACCCTGACGGCGTGGGAAACGAGGACAGGCTGTTGACCGAACAATTTATAGAGGGACTATATTGCAATGCCCACCGAACCCAGTTGCGGGCAATGGCCTTACAGGATCCTCATCTGGACTTTGCACAGTTCAAGGACAGAGCCATTCGGGTGCTCCGAGAACCGGCACCGGGTGGCGTTGTGACCCACAGGCGCCCTACTACCGCTTACCACCAGGAGGCGGCGCCCTTGTCGGCAGGGCCTGTGGGGGCTGATGCGCAGGCTTTGAACAATGACCCGGCTCCAGACCTGCACCATCAGGTCCAAGAGCTAGCTAAAAGCGTAGCTGCGCTAACCCGAACTGTGCAGTCTTTACAGGTTGCTGCTCCAGGGAAGATCCAGCTGGCATCCGGACCGGAGGACATCCCGTGGCGTCGACCAAGGAGGACCCCACCGGCCAGAGGAAGACCCAGCGACCGATACAACGAGGACGGACAGCCCATCTGCCGCCGCTGCAATCAACCCGGACATATGGCAAGGTACTGTCCTTTAAACTGGCACAACCTCGGGTAGAGGGCCAACCCCTAGGAATAAGATCACCAGGCCCATCGAACTGGCGTGACAAATATGTGGGAGGACGTCCAGTCTTGCCTGTGGTACTGGATGGCATTCCTATGAGTGCCCTACTTGACACCGGGTCACAGGTCACCACCATCCCGTACGTGCTCTTCAAGCAGTACTGGAATGACTCGGATATAACCCGCTACCCTGACGACGACTTGAGTATCATCGCCAGCAATGGTCAACCCGTGCCACAGATCGGATTCAAAGAGATGACCATTAAAATCGGTAGAGTCGAACTGGCAGCACAGGGACTGATCATTGTAGACATTGACAAGCGCGAGAGTCACCCAAAGATAACGCTAGGAACTAATGTGATTGAAAATTGTCTTGCAGAGGTGATTTTCATTTTACAGCAGGTTGCCAAGAACGCCAGCTCCGGCCAGCAGCGAGTGCTCCAAAAAGAGATCCGGGCACTGATGCGGCGGCAACAGGTGGAACTCTCCGGTGGTGAGATTGGAAGCGTGAGAATGTGTGACCCTTTCCCTATTGCCATGCCCCCAAAAAGTGAAATGATGATTTGGTGCCGGGCAGCTATTGGTCTAAGAGGTAGAGACTACCAAGCAATGGTAGAACCCGTCTACTCAGACAGTAGGCCCACCATTTTGACAGCACGGGGGGTGGTTGATGTACGCCATGGGAGGGTGCCCGTTCGCATAATAAACATCGGGAAGAGAGAAGTACACCTGCCCCGGTATGCCACGCTAGCTAAATTGTTCACCATAAACCAGAATTCTGTACAGGCCGTGGAACCCTTGCCTCCATCTCAACCAGAGGAAGGTAACGGCTCTAAGAAAACAATAGAGGACTGGTGTCAGCAACTACATTTGGGTACTGACTCCACTCCCTCACACCAGAAACAGGGAGTCTATCGGGTGGTTCAAGAGTACGAGAGAGTGTTTAGTAAACACCCGTTAGACTTCGGGCGAGTAAAGGGGGTAGAACACCATATCCCCACGGGAGACCATCCTCCCATAAAGGAGAGATACCGACCCGTACCCCCTGCACACTACCAATACGCCAAGGGGATGCTTAGAGACATGAAGGAGGCTGGGGTAATTAGGGATAGCTGTAGCCCCTGGGCAGCTCCACTGGTTTTGGTTAAAAAGAAAGACAACACCATGAGAATGTGTGTAGATTACCGGAAAATCAACCGTATCACACACAAAGATGCGTACCCCTTACCAAGGATAGAGGAGTCTTTGGCTGCTTTAAGATCTGCTAACTTCTTCTCTACTTTGGATCTCACTAGCGGGTCCTGTCAGGTTCCTGTAGCAGAGGCGGACCGGCAGAAGACCGCATTCACCACCCCGATGGGACTTAGCGAGTTTACCTGCATGCAGTTTGGACTCTGCAACGCACCAGGAACCTTCCAACGGTTGATGGAATGCTGTCTGGGACACCGAAACTTTGAGACGGTCCTGTTATACCTGGACGATGTCATCATCTACTCCAAGACCTACGAGGACCACCTGAAACACCTGGCAGAAGTGTTCGAAGCCCTGGCAAACTACGGCCTGAAGGTGAAACCCTCCAATTGTCACCTCCTGAAACCAAAGGTGCAGTACCTGGGACACGTGGTGAGTGCTGACGGAGTGGCTCCCGACCCTGATAAGATCACCACAATTAAGGAATGGCCAAGCCCCTCCAGCGTAAAGGAAGTGCGGCAGTTCCTCGGGTTGGTAGGCTACTACCGAAGGTTCATTCCGGGTTTCACCAAAAAGGCAGCTCCTATGCAGGACCTCCTGATAGGCCAGTCCAGGAAGGCCAAGAACCAGAAGCCGCCCTTCAGATGGGAGAAGTTGGAAGAAGAGTCCTTCCGCCAGCTGAAGATGGCCCTCAAGGGGGATGAAATCCTGGCGTACCCTGATTACAGCCAGCCCTTTATCCTCTACACCGACGCAAGTAACATCGGGCTAGGAGCCGTACTGTCCCAGATCCAGCAGGGGAAAGAACGGGTAATTGCTTACGCCAGCCGAAAACTGCGACCCACCGAAAGAAACCCTGAGAATTACAGCTCATTCAAGCTAGAATTCCTGGCAGTGGTGTGGGCAGTCACCGAACGCTTTAAGCACTACCTCGCCTCTTCCCGGTTCACCGTGTACACGGATAACAACCCGTTGACACACCTGGATACGGCAAGACTCGGTGCCCTGGAGCAGAGATGGATGGCCCGCCTGTCCAACTTTGAGTTCACAATCAAATACCGGGCAGGACGCTCCAATACCAACGCGGATGCCTTGTCCAGAATGCCAAACCTACCGGACGTGGGGGAAGATCCAGAGGAACTGGAAGAAGTTGAACTTCCCGCGTTCCACCGGCATGGGACTATCCAGTATTCCCACCGTGTAAGGAGTAAGCAATCCGCTACGTTCAACCCCTTACCTCATTACAACTGGGCGCAAACGCAAGACAGTGACCCCGCCGTCCGACTGGTGAAGGAGATGCTGACTCAGCCAGATGCCCGCCTTGACCCAGACGCTCCGGAGGAGGCCAAGCAACTGTGGATTGAGAAGAGTCGACTGTTCCTTTACAAGGGGAAGTTGTGCCGCAGAATGGTTAACTCCCGGACGCATGAACTGATCTGGCAAGTAGTGGTGCCAAGAAGAGACGCGGCTATGGTGCTGGAGGCATACCACAACGGAGCTGGGCACTTCGGATGGAAGAAGCTGGAGTTCCTGCTGCGTGCGCGGTTCCACTGGGTAGGCATGAGAGGAATCATCGAGAGGTGGTGCAGAGACTGTGGCCCGTGCCACCTAAGAAGGAAGGACCGTGCCAGCCAGAAGACTCCCTTGCAGCCCATCATCACCCGACAGCCACTGGAACTGGTAGCCCTGGACCATGTGAAACTGGCTCCAAGCAGATCTGGGTATGTCTACGCCCTCACAATCGTAGATCATTACTCCCGGTTCCTGGTGGTGGTCCCGGTCAAGGACTTAACGGCTCAAACAGCAGCTAGAGCTTTCCAGCAGCACTTCTGCCGTCCACACGGATACCCAGAGCAGGTGCTGACGGACAAAGGACCAGCCTTTGAAGCGGAAGTCTTCCAGGAGTTCTGTACTCTGTATGGCTGCCGGAAGATAAGAACAACACCCTATCATCCGCAAACCAATGGGCTCTGCGAGAAAATGAACCAGGTGGTGATAGATCTTCTGAAAACATTGCCCCTGGAAGAACGCAGTCTGTGGCCTGAGAAACTGCCTGATCTGGTGGACCTATACAACCACATCCTGGTAGGTTCTACCAACTGTACCCCGGCTTACCTAATGAGAGCAAGACCTGGTAAGCTTCCTGTTGATCTGGAGATGGGAGTCCTGACACCCGAGGACACTTCACCAGAAGCAGACTGGGACACAGAAAGGCAGCAGCAGTACCGGAAAGTACAGGAGAGCGTGGAGCGAAGTCTCTGTCAAGCTAGAGAAAGACAGGAGAAGACTTACAACCAGTATGCTCCCGCTGTTCCCCTGGTACCTGGAGAGCAGGTCTTGAAGAGGAAGAGACGCCTCCACAAGTTGGACGACCAGTGGGAGAAGGACCCGTACACCGTACTGCCCTCAAGCCATGAGAACCCGAAAGTCTGCATAATCAGTAAGGACGGAGGAGAAACCACAGCCATTGTCTCCCGAGATCACCTGAAGAAGTGTCCCGAACAGCTACGAAGCCCTGAAGAAGAACAAGAAGACCCTCGACCCGCAGAGGAAAGGGAAGATATGGTCAGTACTGTGCTCGGAGACTTCCCTCGGTCTTGGACTCAAGTCAATGGCGCTGTTGTGGTACCCGTCCTCACCTTCCTCCAACCAGCATCTCAAGTACCTACAGAGAAACAGGTAGAGCTGGAAGAGCAGCCGGTCCAGGAGGCAGAAGACCCCACACAAGCAGACCAGGAGGATCAACCCTCTGCTTATAGTGAGCCTGCCGTGCCCCTAGTGAGCCAAAGAGCCCGTAGACAGCTGCCCAGTTTACCTTTGACAGCTCCTACACCCCGTAGCTCAGGACCAGTCAGTCAGCTCCGTAGGTCCACTAGAGCCACTAGAGGCCAGTTGCCCGTACGTTGGAGGATCTAAGTGTTTAGACTGTTTATTTGTATTTACCTGTTTTCTGTTACCTGTAAATAATTGTGTATTTTTAGTTATTTTATAGGTGTCATTTAGGGATTATCCGGAATCCTTTGTACATATGTTTGGAGCGTAACCCAGGAAAGGACAAAGACTGTTAAGGATTCGGGGCAGGACAGACCCCTACCTGGTTACGGCTCCCGGTCTCTTGGTGAAATGGACACCTTTGTTTTCTTCAAAGACTGCACCCGGTTGCGGACATGCCGTGACCATCCTAATGTGTTCTTCTTTATTGTACTGTTTCTGTTTTTACTTGTTATGTTTTACAAAAATATGTTTAGTCCCGGAGTACTAAATTTTACTAGGGGGGAATGTGGCACCCCAGGGGTCTGGTTTCCACAGTAATAGCAATATTACGTCTGTGAGCAGGTGGGAGGTTTCCTGGTCAGACATCCTATGCATGCCACACCTCCTGCCCAGTCCTGGGAGGGGAAGAACTTCCCCTATATAAAGCTGGGGCTGAGGCAGGGTTAGAAGAGAGTGAGAGAACACAGACAGAGACACAGTCTGGTCTGTAGTGGAGCAGCTTTAGGAGCAAGAAAGATCAGGAGCTGTGTGGGAGCTGTGCTAAAAGAGATCAGGGGCTGGAAGCTGTAGAGCTCGCCCTGATTGAAGAGTTCTTACCGGACCCGGAGTCCGAGGCTGTGGGGACTAATCCTTACCCAGCAGCAGAAACCGCCCGGCAGGGGATTTCAGGTCCTCTGGCCAAGAAACCCGAAGGCACGGTCACACGCAAGGGACCAGCACCGCCGTCGTGGAGCAGAAGCTACCAGAAGGCCCCGGGTGGATCAGGGAAATGCTGTAGATATAGCATATCTTGACTTCAGCAAAGCATTTGACAAAGTATCTCACACCATCCTTATTGAAAAAATGACCAAGTATGCAATGGACCAAGCAACTGTTAGGTGGATTCATAACTGGCTTAGTGATCGGACTCAAAGGGTGGTTGTAAATGGCTTCACATCCAGCTGGATGAATGTCTCAAGTGGGGTACCACAGGGCTCCGTCCTGGGACCTGTATTGTTCAACATCTTTATCAATGATTTAGATGAAGGAATTGAGGGTAAACTGATTAAATTTGCTGATGACACAAAGCTAGGAGGGATAGCTAATACTAGAGAAGAGAGAGAGAGGATTCAAAAAGACCTAAATAAACTGGAGCAGTGGGCAGCAACCAATAGAATGGTTTTTAACAGGGAAAAATGCAAAGTACTACATCTGGGCAATAAAAATGAAAAAAGCATATACAGAATGGGAGGAATAGAGCTAAGCAACAGTACATGTGAAAAAGACTTAGGTATACTAATAGATCATAGACTGAACATGAGTCAACAGTGTGATGCAGCAGCAAAAAAGGCAAATACAATTCTGGGATGTATTAACAGATGCATACAGTCTAGATCACGTGAAGTCATTATCGGTCTTTACTCCTCTTTGGTCAGACCTCATCTGGAATACTGTGTACAGTTTTGGGCACCACATTTTAAAAAAGACATAGACAAACTGGAGCAAGTTCAGAGAAGAGCGACCAGAATGGTGACTGGTCTGCAAACCATGTCCTATGAGGAACGGTTGCAGGATTTGGGAATGTTTAGCTTGCAAAAAAGAAGACTGAGAGGAGACTTAATAGCTGTCTACAAATATGTCAAGGGCTGTCACATTGTAGAAGGATCATCTTTATTCTCATTTGCACAAGGAAAGACTAGAAGCAATGGGATGAAACTAAATGGGAGGAGACACAGATTAGATATTAGAAAAAACTTTTTGACAGTTAGGGTGATTAATGAGTGGAACAGGCTGCCACGAGAGGTGGTGAGTTCCCCTTCAATGGACGTCTTCAAACAGAGGCTGGACAGACATCTGTCTGAGATGATTTAGTGAATCCTGCTTTGAGCAGGGGGTTGGACCAGATGACCCAGGAGGTCCCTTCCAACTCTACCATTCTATGATTCTATGATTCTATGAGTCACCGGCCATACGGGTGAGCACCACACGGTACACTCAGGGACGTGGGCTACTTTTACCAGCCTCTAGCAAGGTAGCCAGAAGAGTACGATTAGTTGGGGAGGCCTACAACTCCGCCTGGCCAGGGAAGATTCCATCTGCTCACGGTCTGACCAGGCCCCGATCGCTAGCCAGTACTCCGGGAGGGTCTACCTTTGCCACCAGTAAAGACCCTGAACTACACCGCACCGTCTCTGAGTGTTTCATCATCCACATCCGCTGCCCTGAGGCCATACCCCTCCCGTTGGGGGTTATACCATCCCCGCTGCACAACCGTACCACCGGCCTCAGCGGTCTGCCCTGCAGCGGCGGTCTCATGACTGCATTCAACGGGTGGCGTAGTCGAGCAATATAACATCTACTGCTAAATACTGCCGCTCAGTTTGACTCCCTGGGCACGGACCGGGTCACCGCCACGAGACTACTACCCCCATCTGATCCGGCTCCGGGTAAGCCCCCGTGCGCGCGATGCCGCACGACACAGCAGGCCCAGGTGCGCGTCAGAAGCTTTAACCCCTTTCTGACATTGTGCATAATAATACGTCCCTGTGCCCTGGGCCTTATGGACCAGGTACGTATTATTACGACACAGGCTGTGCGGGATCAATCGCCACCGGTTGTCAGCTGATTTTGACAGCTGACACCCGGCACTTTAACCCCCTAAATGCTGCGATCGCAGCATTTAGCAAGTGAGTGGAGGGACAGAAGCACCTCTGCTCTTGGATCGGAGACCCTGCGCTGTCCTCACGGGGTCCCGATCGTTGCCATGGTGACACGATGTCATCATGACGACACCTGTGTCACCAGGCACCAGCAAGTTAGTTTGACCATGCGCAGTGCATGATCAAACTAGCTTGTGTCTGCAGCACTGACAGTTTACAAGGTATAGCAGTGATCCTGCACTGCTATACCTTAGAACTGCGATCAGCCTGCTGAAAGTGAAAGTCCCATAGTGGGATAAAGTAAAAAAAGTGAAAAAAAAGTTGTAAAAATATTTTTTTAAAAATAAAAAAATAATAAAAAAATAAAATATTATTATGAAGAAAAACAATAAGAGTACACATATTTAGTATCGCCGCATCCGGAATGACCTGATCTATAAAACTGTCCCACTAGTTAACCCCTTTAGTGAACACAGTAAAAAAAAAAGAATCAAAAAACGGTGCTTTATCATCATACCAACGAACAAAAAGTGGAATAAAACGCGATCAAAGAGACGAATATAAATAAAAATTATACCACTGAAAACATCATCTTGTCCCGCAAAAAGCAAGCCACCATACAGCTCCATCAGCCAAAAAATAAAAAAGTTATAGCTCTTAGAATAAAGCGATTTTTTCTATGAAATAGTTTTTATTGTGTAAAAGCGCCAAAACATAAAAAAAGATATAAATGCAGTATGGCTGTAAATGTACTGACCCGAGGAATAAAGCTGCCTTATTAATTTTACCACACGCAGAGCTGCATAAAAAAAAACTAAAAAAACAATTACTGAATTGTTGGTTTTTGTTTATTCTGCCTCCCAAAAATCAGAATAGAAAGCGATCAAAAAATGTCACATGCCCGAAAATGGTACCAATAAAAACATCAACTTGTCCCGCAAAATACAAGCTATCACATAACTCTGTCGACCGAAATATGGAAAAATTATAGCTCTCAAAATATGGCGATGCAAAAACTAGTCTTTGCAAAAAAAAAAGTTTAGTGTGTGACAGCTGCCAAATGTAAAAACCCGATATGAATCTGGTATCACTGTAATCGCACCGACCCGAAGAATAAAGTCATCTAATCACTTAAACCGCACGAGGAACGGTGTAAATAAATAAATAAAACCAATTCTTCACCTGCTGTTGGTTTGTTCATTCAGCCTCCCAGAGTTCGCAATATGGCTCTGCCCACATTTATCCTGTGCTCTACGCTCAGCGCTTACACCGGGGTTTCCATGTAAATCTCTGAAATACGTGATCCAGACGGAGCCTCCGGCGGAAGATTCCCTGTAATGAGGCAGATGGAGGCACCGTCTGGCCTGTGATCCCACGGTGTCCGTCTTTTTATTAGGCGTGAATAAAAGTGCCGTCGGCCACAGTTTTGCGAGCCTCTGATAAAAAGAACACCGCTGAACAGAGGCCACACAGAGTCCAGAGTAATTAACAAATAAAGTAGCACACTGCAAGGCTAAGTATGTAAACATGAAATATGGAATATGAATAGCATTACTGCTGTAGAAAATAGAAATAAATGAGAAATCTTAGCACATAAATTGGCCAATTCATGTGTATCTGGCAGCCGCGGTAAGGCGTTTCTCAGTGCCAGGACCCTACCAATGTGAATACCTCTCTAAGGGACAGGTACACATGAATTGGCCAATTTATGCGCTAAGATTTCTCATTTATTTCTATTTTCTATAGCAGTAATGCTATTTATATTCCATATTTCATGCTTACATACTTAGCATTTCAGTTTGCTACTTTATTTGTTAATTGTATATGGAGGTAGCTTCTCCTAGTAAGCACCTGTTCACACCTATTTCTCGTATTAGAAGTGCCATCAGTTTTTTCTGTTTACAGAGTCCAGAGTTAGGCCGGTTTCACATGTCCTGATATTTCCAGTATCGGAAAAACCGGTACGGGAGATATACGTGTCCATGTGCACCTGTGTGGCAACCGTGTGCCGCATCAGGAGCGCACATTCCGCCACCTGGGAATCAGCAGTACAGTTACCGCTGTTCCCAATCACCGGGTGCTGAATGCTGCCCTCATCATTGTAACCTGCTGGCGCTGTGATCAGCACAACCAAGGGACAATGATGAGAGTAGTAGTCTGCTCCCGCTGTGTCCTAGTGTAAAAATAAGAATAAAATTAAAAAATCCTTATACTCACCTGCCTATCAAAGTAAAAGTGAAGTACCCATAGCTCTTTCTTACATTCAAGCATCTGATGCTGATGCTCAGTCTATGTAGATGGCATCTTAGCTGTTGCTAGGCAACTTCCTTATAAGGTGAGATGCACCTGTAAGATTCCATCACAAGATTCCATCATGACATCACTGCTATTATGACATCATAATTCACAACCACTACTTATACAAGCGTTTACACTTCAGTGTCACTTTGATACCCCGGTGTCATTGTTGTCAGTGTTTAGCTACTTATCTAGTGATATACTGATTGCGCATTTCATTGAAATGTCTGGAATTTCTCCAGACAGACTTCAGGAGTTGGCACTACTCCAGGGGATTCTTACCACCTATACCCCTAACTGTGTGCTACCACTACCCGATGGCGTCCTCAGCTTCACTTACCGGCTGGTTATGGAGCTTGTACGGGACTGCTTGACCAAATACTACCAAGGTCGTATTACCTCAGAATATCTTCAGCATTTACAGCAGAACATCAGGACATTAGTACAACAGGTAAATAGCAGACAATCTGCACAAATTATTATTATTATGTCTAGTTGGTCTCCCTTACTGTATAGTGGTATTATTGGTAGTAATAAAATTTAGACTTTCTTCAGTGTCAGGCAGGGTCATATTTGTAATAGAGATCCCCATTTTGGGAAGAGGGTGTAAAAGTGCAGCATGAGCCTGTATGATTCAAATGTCAGGGCTAGATTTCATTCCTAGTCCAGTCCTTGTCCCTTAGTAAAGACACTTCATTTAGCACCTTAATCCGGATTTCTTATAAATATGTAATTATGATTTTTATTGTGTATAACAAATATTAATAATTTATCTCAGACCATAGAACTAGCCTCACTGATTAGAAATGTAAAGTACCCACAGTTCTTTCTTACATTCAAGCATCTGGTACTGATGCACAAACTATGGTTTTGCCACCTTAACTATTGCTAGGAAACTTCCTTTCACGGTGAGATGCCCCGTTAAGATTCCATCACAAGATTCCATCACGACATCACTGCTATTATGACATCATAATTCACCACCACTAATTATACAAGTGTTTTTATGCTGTATAAAAAATAATAATAATAATAATACAAATCAAATAATAATAATGGAATACAAGTTTATTTACAGAAAATTGTTCTTTAGATCGACACCAATATAATATATAAAATGTACCAAATGTGTAGTAATTGTAGCTGCAGATAGACAGGAGTAAAATGGTGACATAAATGGCCTCCTCCATTCTGCACTTTCTCTCATGATTTTCCTTTTGTATTTATTTCCATCTTTATAGGCTGAAGAAAAAGCCCAAAGTGGAAAATTGGCCTTTTTTAAACAACTGGCCCAAAATGTCCTGAATATACTGGAGAGTCCGGCCCGCTCACTGGAGCACCTGGTAAGGAGCCATCATCTTCTATATCACATGTCCTTGTCCCCTCCAGGCAGGCACAGGATATTTCATGACCGCCTGTCCCTGCGGCTCCATCATCTGTGATGGCAGTCTGTACTCAGCGGTGGGAGTTTGTATTTCTGCCTCTGTTTTGCTCGATCATCACAATCTTCCTTCTTGTAAATGCTGCAATTCTGATAACAGAGATCAGTTGTATATACAAGTACCTTATATATTATTGTTGATTTACTGGAGGGAGTGGCTGTGTATAGTCCGTCCAATACTGAAATTACCAGTAAATCCAATGTTTAGTCCTTCCTATCTATTGTATATGATAATTTAGTATTTGTGAAATGTTATACTAATTGTACATATTATAACCATCAGGAAACATCCGAAGGTGACTCCGAAGAGGGGCAAACCGTGAACATGCCTGACCCTAATATTAGTCAGTTAGAGCTAAAAACTGATCTGATTGAAGGTAAGCCGATCATCTAATATTTTACATTCAAATATCCAGATATTATAGAGAATGGCAGAGAATATGTAGATTTACTCTTCATTCCCTGTAATGGAGAGGGATCATGTAATTCTACTTCACGCCTGTGTGGTCTTCTCGGCTCCAAAATGAGGGTCATAGATCCCCAATCATGTAATTGTTCAAAAATACCATATTTTGAAGACTATAAGATGCACCGGACCATAAGAAGCAGGTGAAATTTTGGAGCGGAAAATAGGAAAAACATTTTTTTAATAAAATGGTGGAGCAACTTATAATCCAATTTTGTGGTAACTTTTCTAGGGGAAAGGCGGCGGAAAGATGGCAGCAGCAGGAGTGGGGCGATGCTGCACTGAAGTCCCTGCACTTCCATGGTTTTCAATCTGGTGGACCTTGGGAAAATCTCCACCGGAGGTGGCGCATGCACAGATTGAGATCTCGGGAGACAAGATCTCAATCTGCATGCGCCATCTCCAGAATCCATTTTTCCGAAGTCCACCACACTGAAAATCATGGAAGTGCGGAGTCTCCGGCGACATTTTCTGAAAGCCCAGGGGCCGCTGCATCCTTGCACCGCCGAACACCCCCTCCTCCCAGCCTGGGGCCCACAGCATCGCCCCACTCCTGCCGCCGCCAGCTTCCTGCAGCAGTGACCCTGCGTCCTGGGGCCTCGCTTCACCGCAACCCCCCCCCCCCTCAGTAAGCTACGTTGGGATAAGACGCACCCCCATTTTACAGAAAAAAGTGTGTCTTATAACTTGAAAAATACGGTAATCAGATCCTGAACAATCGCCCAGTGTATCTATCTCTGGATGTGCCATAAATACTGTATATTTAGTATGTGCAGAATACCAGATATCTAGTTTTTATATCATTTACAGAGATCTTGTCATGTCCTTCATTATATGGATGTGTTATATATTAAGTACTGATATAGACTGATACATGACATCTTTTCATTATTTTATCATTATTTTAGAAATAACTGTGTCGACGGCCAGTACTGATGGTGGAATATGTGAGACACCAGAGATCCACGAATCTGCCAGTGTAAGTATCAGAGGAGACGTCTGTTTATCATCAGATAACGGGGTATGAATTACACATATAATATTATACCCCAGATGACAATGGGATATCTTTGCTTTTATGTAGATCAGATCTATTGTGAGTAATGATGGCATTGTTATTCTGCCTCTTCTGTGTGATGCCCCTTATCATACCCTGCAGTACAGTGATATCTATGCATGGGGAATATCCCCTTAAAATATAATACTGTCTGTGGAGGGTCCGGCTTGCATCATGTCCTCTACATCTGCTGCAATGTAATCAGCGTGGACATAATATAGAGGAGAAGTTCCTGCATCTGGAGCTTTTATTTTCCTGCAGATTCTATGTCTTAATGTCATTTCTTATTATTTCTAGGCCTTGACCGGATCATTGAACTTGGAGACAAGTCCTAGTAAGACCGACTTTAAACCAATCAAACTGATCAGCAGTGGAGCTTATGGGTGAGCTTTATGTTTGCATAATATACATTTCCTAGTGTTCCTTATGACAATGCTTCTGTCTCTGTGCCCAGCCCGTACAACAGAGAAATGCTCTGAGTCCATACTGTCCACAAGAGATGAGCGAATCAGGCAAAATTCTAATTTGCTTGTTCACGTGGACTTGTGAAAATACGATTCAAGGAGAAATTAATGTCCCTTATTATGCTCTGGGGCCTCACCAGGCCCCAGAACATAATAAGCATAAGAAACATACTTATACTCCCCTTACTGCTCAATTCTCTAGCCCCTCCACTTCTCACCGTCACCCGTCCGGTCCTCACTGCCTCTTCAGTTTGCCACCGCTCACGCTATGCAAGGACTTCAGGCTTTGAGAAGGTCTGAGAGAGTTCTATGCAAGAGCATAAAAAGTCACAACATTGTGACACCGTGACTGTTCTTGCGCTTGTGCATAATCCTCCCAGATCTCATCAATGTTGGAAGTCCCGTCCCAGTATGAGAGGCATTTGGATTTCAGCATTAGCAGCAGAGATTTGAGGATGCGGCAAGGAACGGACGGTTGAGGCGGAGGGGCCGTAGAAGTGAGTATAAAAATTTGTTTATTTTTAAACTTTTTTATGGCCTTTCAAGATTTTGAAAATGGTGGCCAACGCTTGACATTTTGCTAAATCCATGAGTAAGCAAATTACAAAAAACAAAACAAACAAAAAAACAAAACGCCATTTTGGTGAATGCAGAATTTTGCAAAATCTGAGTAGAATTTAATTCCACTCAAATGTGTTAGCTCATGTCTACTGGCCACATCTATATGTCATTATTTAGGTCAGTTAGGACGTGACATAGATGAGGACCTCGCATAGGTCATCATTTATGTTGTGTAACTTGATGGATTTCTACATGGATTTCTAGTGACATCTAGTAGTAACCAGACAATCATGTGATGAGGTTTATAGACAAAATGTTAGTAAGAATTCATTATAAATCATGGATTTTCCTTCTCTCCAGAGCCGTCCACTTAGTGCGACACAAATACACAAGCCAGCTATTCGCTATGAAGAAGCTGGACAAGGAGAACGTGAATATTCCAAGAAGACTTGAACGTGCCTTTCTAGAGAGGGACATCCTAACATTTGCTGATTGTCCCTTTGTGGCCTCCATGTTGTGCTCCTTTCCAACTCCTCATCATCTGTGTATGGTCATGGAGTATGCAGCAGGTAAGTCATATCCATTGTGCCTATATCCAGCCTCAATCTGCTTATCTCTAGCATCTTCTCCATAATCTGAATGTGACCACATGGACGGTTACATGTCCATACTGCATTTACTATAAGTTATCTGTTACCAAGATGCCAGGAAAATCATTATCTCTGTGAAAGTCTCTGGTGAATGTCCTCACTGAGAATGGCAAAAATATCCACTGAGGATAAAAGGAGGATTTGACTCAATTCTAACAGTTTGTATAGATGAGCATTTCACAGAGTAATGAATAAGAGGCTTGCAGATGAGGCACAGCTCTGTCTTTTTATATTGGGTCACTCTGCTTTATACGCTCTACATTAGGCCTCTTTCACGCTTCAGTATTTCTGGTACGTGAGGTGACAGTTTACCACACGTACTGGAGACACTGACACATGTGCGCACATGTCAGTGTTTCCACGGACCGTGTGTCCATGTGATCCACACGTAGACATGTCTGTTTTTGGCCAGCAGGACGGATCACACAGACCCATTCAAGTCAATGGTTCAGTGTAAACACATACCGCACACGGATGCCATCCGTGTGACATGTGTTGGCGCCTGGGAATTAGCGATAAAGTTAGCGCCGGGTGCTAAACGCTGCCCTCATCATTGTCCCCTGCCGGCGCTGCGATCAGAACCAGCAGGGGTTAATGATGAGGGTTGTCTTCTCCCAGTGTATTTCTACCTGTAAAAATAAGAATAAAAAAAAAATCTATACCCTCACCTGTCCTAAATGTCCCCCACTGTAATCCATGAGACCGCTCAGCAGAGGAGCCGGGGAGAATGACTCCTGCAGCGAGCGGCCCCGAATCTGCGCTGAGCTCAGCGAGCGGTGTCCTGTCACTCACTGAGCTCAGCTGAGGTCTGGCGTCGCTCGCTGCAGGAGTCATTCTCCCCAGCTCCTCTGCTGAGTAGTCGCATGGATTACAGCAGGAGATACTTAGGACAGGTAGGTGAGTATAAGGGTTTTTTTTTATTTTATTCTTATTTTTACAGGTGGAGACACCGGGAGCAGACTACAACTCTCATTATTAACTCCTGCTGGTGCTGATCGCAGTGCCGGCAGGGGAAAATGATGAGCGCAGCGTTCAGTACCCGGCTTTTGGGAATAACGCTAACTGTACACTGATTCCCAAACGCCGGTACGTGTGCTCCTGATGCGGCACACGGACATCTCCGACACAGGTTTTTCCGGTACCAGAAATATCCGGACGTGTGAAACCGGCCTTATACAGTATATAAAGCAAAACCACAAATGAGACTGCTGACACCTTTAACTAATTATATATTTATTTATTGCAAGATACATAGTATATATAGCTCATACTTTTTTGGCCAGAATAGTGTCTCTTTTTTGTATGAGTTACCTTGTTATTTTTAAATATTTATTCCACGTGACTAATAAAGATTCATGCTTTTATATGGGATGTTGCTTCATTGCACTTATTTGTGCAGCTCTTGCACCTTTGTGGTTTTGCTTCATAGACATTTAGTGCAGTCCTAGTTACTATTCGGGTATGCTCCAATGGAGGGTTTTTTGCATTATTATACAGTATATCTCTGTGTATGACGTCCTGCCCCAATGTCTCCGCTCATTTCTCATTCACACTCCTCATGTGTCATTTACATTGTAACAAACCCTCTCCTGTCATATTTGCTTTCTGCTGTAGGAGGAGACTGTGGCAGTTTTATGAAGAACTATGGGTGTTTACCTGTCCCCTTGGCTCGTCTGTACATTGCAGAAACGGTTCTAGCTGTGGAATATCTGCACAGCTATGGTGTAATGCACAGAGACCTGAAGCCTGAAAAGTAAGTGACACTTGTAGTATAAGAAAGGGGAAAAAAGATATAGTTTATTATACAAACTATTTGCAACTTGGGGCTGACATCCTCTTTTTTTCACAGCCTCCTGATAACGTCAACTGGTCATATTCAAGTTACAGATTTTGGGCTTTCCAAACTCTGCCTCATGAGACCAACATCAGAGATCTACAAGGCTCCAATTGAGGACATCACCAGAGAGTTCCATGATAAGGAGGTAGGCAGGAACTTGTTCTTTACTCATCTCCTCCATTTCTCCTTCTCTTATACTTTCTCATCTAGAAAACGTTTCCACTGATGTTATTTGTCACAATTATGTTCTCTGATCATTATCTCATTCCTCTGTTTTTTCCAGATTGCTGGCTCCCCTCATTACATAGCCCCAGAAGTTATCTTAAAGGAAGGCTATGGAAGGCCAGCTGACTGGTGGTCAATTGGGATCATCCTATATACATTTCTTGTAGGACGTGTACCATTTTATGGGCCTTCCAAATATGACATTTACAGCCATATTGTCAGGGGTAAGTAAAATAATCTGATTGCTGTGTAATGTCATTGTTATTTGAATAGATTAGTTGTGTGATTTAGTTACTTTTGTTAATATAAAAGATTTTTGTTTTAATAAAAATAAATTAAGATGTTTCATTTTCTGTAATATTTGCTTTTTACATAACAGATGACATATATTGGAAACTTACTAATTCGGCTTTTCCAGCCACAGCTCGGGATATCATCATTGAGCTGCTCAGAAAAGATCCAGCACAAAGACTTGGGACAGGTAATGTATATAATACTATTATTAATGACTTATTACACCTCTGTGAACAGAAAATGAATAATGAGGATCAGCACTGAGGTTTTGTTCTCTACCAGCTTGGCCATTCCCCATTCTTCATGCTAAGACTTTCAGTACATCTACTTCACTTCGGCTCTGTTACGTCAACCGTTCAGATTAACGCCCCCTTCACACGTCCGTATAAAATCAGTACTGAAACCAGTACCGGAAAAAAACAGTACTAGTGTCATCAGTGTTTTGAATCAGTGTGCCATCAGTGTGCCATCAGTGTTTTTCCGGTACGGCAAAGAAAAAGAAATGATAAAGTATCTCTTATACTTTGTAATGTTAAACAGATACAGCGTAAGGAAGGCACACAAATGGCACACGGATGCCATCTGTGTGATGTACGTGTTTTTCAGGGTCCCATAGACTTGTATTGGCACTTGTCATCTGTGCTGCCACAAAAAAACAGCAGCATAGATGATAATGGGTACGGGTGGCATACGTGAAAGAAAAATGGATGCCACATGTAGTGCAAACACGGATATGTGTAGGAGGCCTAAGAAACTTGTCTCTTTGACAATAACTATATCACTATTCATTGTTTTCCTTTTCAAGGAGGAGCAAATGAGATCAAATTTCATCCATTCCTGCGTAACTTAGATTTTGACAACCTTCTAAGTCAGAAGTCGCTGTTCATTCCTGATCTTGAGTCAGAAGAGGATACCATCTACTTTGACAGTAAGTAGAATGAGACATCATCTGCAGAAAGCTGCTGTGTGTCTTGTATTTCATTTTAAGTGAGAATCAGTCCCCACCTTGATTCATGATCAAATGGTGACTGTTCAGGACAAAGTATTATGCTAATAATCTCGATTAACTCTTGTACTTTTCAGCTCGATGTAGCAGACATCAACATATTGATTCAGATGAGGGGGACACAAGTGAAGATAATGACTGGCCGGAAAGCCAAAACTTTCTATCATCTTCGCATAGGCTTTCTAAAGTAAGTATGTGACCAATAAGATCCATACAACCTGTAATTAAAATAAAATTGTAAAATATTAAAATATTTTTTTTTCCTCTTTGTATTAGCTCTGTTCCATCCATACCAAGATGATGAACAATGAAGAACCCAAGTCACCTCCAGGGTATTCACCAGAAAGTGCAAAACAGTCAGACATGTGAGCAAATTATTTTTATGGGGTCCATTCTGATATGTGTTCACAACACCAAATTCAAGACGAGTGTAAGTCGATACTAAATCCAGTATCGATGACCACATGATTGCTGATCACCATGTTTCTGACTTGTGATAATGCTGGTGATGAAAGTTGATAACTATGACCAGCTTTAATTTCCAGTTCATTACAGGAAAATAAATATTGCTAGTGATTCTCCATTCTTGCTGGTAGAAGAGGGTCTTGAGCACAGCATCCCCTTCATGTTATTCAGATGTCCTAATGGGCTTTGTAGACAGGTGTTGTATCCGTATCTATTGTTTTCACTTGTAATTTATATGTTTTTCTTCTACCAAACAGACAGAAAGATTCTCCCCCCTCTAAGTCTGAAGACAACCAGACGCAGAAAGATTCTCCCCCTTCTAAATCTGATGACAACCAGACACAGAGAGATTCTCCCCCCTCTAAGTCTGATGACAACCAGACGCAGAAAGATTCTCCCCCCTCTAAGTCTGATGACAACCAGATGCAGAAAGATTCTCCCCCCTCTAAGTCTGATGACAACCAGACGCAGAAAGATTCTCCCCCTTCTAAATCTGAGGATGACAACCAGACACAGAGAGATTCTCCCCCCTCTAAGTCTGATGACAACCAGACGCAGAAAGATTCTCCCCCTTCTAAATCTGAGGATGACAACCAGACACAGAGAGATTCTCCCCCCTCTAAGTCTGATGACAACCAGACGCAGAAAGATTCTCCCCCCTCTAAATCTGATGACAACCAGACGCAGAAAGATTCTCCCCCCTCTAAATCTGATGACAACCAGACGCAGAAAGATTCTCCCCCCTCTAAATCTGATGACAACCAGACGCAGAAAGATTCTCCCCCCTCTAAATCTGATGACAACCAGATGCAGAAAGATTCTCCCACCTCTAAATCTGATGATGATAAGCAGAGGCAGAAAGATTCTTCCCCCTCTAAATCTGATGACAACCAGACGCAGAAAGATTCTTCCCCCTCTAAGTCTGATGATGACAAGCAGTGTTTCACTGCTGAAGGCAGACAGTCATCCATATTGTCAGGTATGTATAGCTCTATAGGTCATTCTATTGCAGCCTGTGTCAAAAAGTGTAATGTGAAAACAGCCCAACATTTCATTTTATAAAAATCCTCACTCTTAGGCTGTGTGCCCACGATGCGTTTTTCAAGCGTTTACGCTGCGGAATTTCTACAGCGTAAACACTTGGGAAACGCTTGGTAAACCTTCCCCCATGGTCTCCAATGCAATTCCGCACTTTCAATGCCCATGCTGCGTATTTTTCCGCAGCGTTTATGCTGCGCTCAAAAATACGCAGCATGTCCATTAATTTTGCGGACGTGCAGCGTAATCGCCGCCATTGACTTGCATTAGAACGCGCTAATTCCGCAAGACTGCATCTGTACTTGCGTAATTGGCGCTTTCTAATGTGCGGATGGTACCCAAGTCTGGAGGAGAGGAGACTCTTATCCAGACCTGGGTACCATAGAATCTGTAAAGAAAAGAATTTAAAATAAAAAATAAAGCTTATAATCACCTTCCGATGTCCTCCCAGTGTTTTGTCCACGCCGTCCGGTCTCTTGCAATGCTCGCGCTGTTGTGAAGGACCTGTCATGACGTCACTGAGTCATGTGACCCATCACATGACTCAATGACGTCACCGCAGGTCCTTCACAGCACCGCGAGCATTGCAAGAGACCGGACGCAGCAGAGATGACACCGGGAAGACACCGGAAGGTGAGTATAATCTTTTTTTTTTCATTTTTTACCATTCTTATTCTTTTTTTTAACTATTACTCGGTCACACTATATAAATCCATGCCGGTTGCATGGATTTAAATAGTGTGACCAACTTGTCAAGCACTTTTCCAAGTGATGCTCAAAATCGTTTGGAAAACTTCTTGAAAAAACGCATGCGAAAGCGCATGTAAAAATGCTGAAAAAACGCTTCTCTCTGGCAGAAAAAACGCATGTAAATCTGCATGTAAATCTGCATACGTTTTTTTCTGCCAGAGAGAGGCAAAAACGCTCTGCATCAAATCTGCTACGTGGGCACATAGCCTCATAGGTTATAATTTTTAATGCATAAGAAGCCATTCAGTCTTCTGCCAAACTGATTCTGAATACTGCACCCATGGCTCCATCTAGGCCTATACTGATCCTTATCACCTTAAGAATGCACTGAGGTTTTAGCTAACTTATTTTAAGATATTACTTGCAGGATGCCGCAGTGTTATCATGTTAATAAGGGGACATAGTTCCCTGGCTAGACACCACATATCGGAAAACCTACAGGTTTCATATTAATCAGTTCACAAGGCAATCTAATTCTCAGACCCTCAGGTGGTTTTATGTATATATGACATATTCTCTCTATTATGGTGCAATAATCAATTACCGGGACTACAGGGTACAAGAATAACAGAATTCTATATAAAGATACAAAGCTAATCTTTTAGGAGTTTATAATATACATCTTTTTCTTGTTTTTTTTATCAGAATCACCAGTTCAGGGGAAAAGAAAATCTGCATCGAAAGATCGACAAAAAACAGAGAAGGTAGAAGAGAGAAGAAGTAGAAGAGGTAAGTGTAACAATAAGCTCCATGTTGCATGATGTCAGTCAGTGAGAAGGAGTCATGTGGAGCAGATATTATCTGTAGGATTACTGACAATGACCCCGTACATCTGTATGGATACGACTCCTCTATCATCCTGTCACAGTGACACTACAGTAGTATCCTCTAATACATACATGTCAAACTCTGGCCCGTGGACCAAACCTGGCCCGCAGGGTGGTTATATTTGACCCACGACAACAGAACCACCACCACTATTTGGGGCCATTATTCTGTATGGAGGACAATGTGGGGCCCATTATACTGTACGGAGGACTATGTGGGGCCATTATTCTGTATGTAGGATTATGTGGGGTCCAAGTTTTTCATTTTGGCCCTCTGTGTGTTTGAGTGTGACATCCCTGCTCTAATATGTAGTCCCATTACTTACATTAGTTATGTCTCTTTGTCTCCTCTCACAGGTTCCACCTTCCGCCGGCTGATATCATCTTGCCGGCGTGGATTATCCAGGGTTGCTCGCTCCATCAGACAAAGCTGCATATTTGCTCCCTGTCATCGGAGCAACACAAACATCTCAATGTGAAAAACCCTTCATGTCTAGTGCCTAGTACAGCATGTCCACCATTAAAGATGCACCTGTGTGGAAGGACTTGTACCATCTACCTGTGGCCTTCTGACCAGCAAGTAACATCTGCAGAAGAAGGCCCTCCAAGAACATCTCTTCATTCTTCCATGTAATTCTTAATAAAAAAAAAACTAAAAAGAATCATTTCAAATTGATTAATGTCCCTTTGCATTTAATGTAATACTACTGACATTTATGGCATATCAGTACTAAACATCATATATGTCTGATGAGAGAATATCGTTTCCATGTTTCATGTTAATCCTCTAATCCTCAGCCAAAAGTGGAAGAGAAGACCAGTGATTCTGTTACATCTACGAATGACAGTCAATCCAGGGAAAAACACCTTCTGATCCATGCATTTTTCAGGCACTCTGATCCTTTTACCTTCATGTGGCTCTACTTAAGGTTTATGTATAAGAACCAGTTGGATTCAGTACTGGGCATCCTGGGGGTCCCAGCAGCCACATCCCAATTGTTCAACTAAAAAAGACATACTGTATTATAGTGTGATATATATATATATATATATATATATATATATATATATATATATATATACACTGTGTGCAGAATTATTAGGCAAATGAGTATTTTGATCACATGATACTTTTTATACATGTTGTCCTACTCCAAGCTGCATAGGCTTGAGAGCCAACTACCAATTAAGTAAATCTGGTGATGTGCATCTCTGTAATGAGGAGGGGTGTTGGCTAATGACATCAACACCCTATATAAGGTGTGCTTAATTATTAGGCAACTTCCTTTCCTTTGGCAAAATGGGTCAGAAGAGAGATTTGACGGGCTCTGAAAAGTCCAAAATTGTGAGATGTCTTGCAGAGGGATGCAGCAGTCTTGAAATTTCCAAACTTTTGAAGCGTGATCACCGAACAATCAAGCGTTTCATGGCAAATAGTCAACAGGGTCGCAAGAAGCGTGTTGGCCAAAAAAGGCGCAAAATAACTGCCCATGAATTGAGGAAAATCAAGCGTGAAGCTGCCAAGATGCCATTCACCACCAGTTTTGCCATATTTCAGAGCTGCAATGCTACTGGAGTATCAAAAAGCACAAGGTGTGCGATACTCAGGGACATGGCCAAGGTAAGGAAGGCTGAAAAACGACCACCTTTGAACAAGAAGCATAAGATAAAACGTCAAGAATGGGCCAAGAAATATCTTAAGACTGATTTTTCAAAGGTTTTATGGACTGATGAAATGAGAGTGACTCTTGATGGGCCAGATGGATGGGCCAGAGGCTGGATCAGTAAACGGCAGAGAGCTCCACTCCGACTCAGATGCCAGCAAGGTGGAAGTGGGGTACTGGTATGGGCTGGTATCATCAAAGATGAACTTGTGGGACCTTTTCGGGTTGAGGATGAAGTGAAGCTCAACTCCCAGACCTACTGCCAGTTTCTGGAAGACAACTTCTTCAAGAAGTGGTACAGGAAGAAGTTGGTATCGTTCAAGAAAAACATGATTTTCATGCAGGACAACTCTCCATCACATGCATCCAACTACTCCACAGCGTGGCTGGCCAGTAAAGGTCTAAAAGAAGAAAAAATAATGACATGGGCCCCTTGATCACCTGATCTGAACCCCATAGAGAACCTGTGGTCCATCATAAAATGTGAGATCTACAGGGAGGGAAAACAGTACACCTCTCGGAACAGGGTCTGGGAGGCTGTGGTGGCTGCTGCACGCAATGTTGATCGAAAACAGATCAAGCAACTGACAGAATCTATGGATGGAAGGCTGTTGAGTGTCATCATAAAGAAAGGTGGCTATACTGATCACTAATTTTTTGGGTTTTTGTCTTTGCATGTCAGAAATGTTTATTTCTATATTTTGTGCACTGATATTGGTTTACCTGGTGAAAATAAACAAGTGAGATGGGATTATATTTGGTTTTTATTAAATTGTCTAATAATTCTGCACAGTAATAGTTACCTGCACAAACAAATATCCTCCTAAGATAGCCAAATCTTAAAAAAACCACTCCAACTTCCAAAAATATTAAGCTTGGATATTTATGAGTCTTGTGGGTTGATTGAGAACATAGTTGTTGATCAACAATAAAAATAATCCTCTAAAATACAATTTGCCTAATAATTCTGCACACCGCGTATATCTATATATATAATCGTCTTATCCCGTCTGTCTGTCTGTCTGTCTGTCGGGGAAATCCCGCGTCACTGATTGGTCCAGCAGCGGCCAATCAGCGACGCGGGATTTCAGAAAAAAGATGGCGGCCGTTAGAGGCTCATCTGCGGGACGGAGCTCAGCGGCGATGCAGCCGGGAGATGACTGGCGCGAGGCTCTCATCTCCCGGCCGCTAGCAGCAGAAGAACCCCGACCGGCGAGCAGCCGCTCATCTCCCGGCTTCTCGCAGCGGAAGTAGCCGCACAGGCAGTGGCGTTGACCTCCATGCGGCTAGGGTGTCAAGGGAGGACCGGGGAGCGGCGCTGCGGGTCGGGATACTTCTGCTGCGAGAAGCCGCTCATCTCCCGGCTTCTCGCAGCGGAAGTAGCCACACAGGCAGCGGCGCTCCCCGGTCCTCACCAATACGATTCTGCTCCCCGGTCCTCACCTATACGATTCGCTGATTGGTCGCGGTCTCTGGCCGCGACCAATCAGTGATCTTGGCGCAAAAGTTAAACACCGCTGTGCTGATTGGTCGCGGCCGCTGCCCGCGACCAATCACCGATTTGGACGCCACATTTAAATAGCGGCCACGACCAATCACCGATCTTGGCGCAACATTTAAACACTGCTGTGCTGATTGGTCACAGACGCTGCCCGCGACCAATCAGCGATTTTGGCGCCAAATTTAAACACTGCTGTGCTGATTGGTCGCGGACGCTGCCCGCGACCAATCAGCGATTTTGGCGCCAAATTTAAACAATGCTCTGCTGACTGGTCGCGGATGCCAGCCACGACCAATCAGCGAGATTGGCGCCAAATTTATACAACGCTCTGCTAATTGGTCGCGGACACCAGCCACGACCAATCAGCGAGATTGGCGCCAAATTTAAACAATGCTCTGGCGCCAAATTTAAACAACGCTCTGCTGATTGGTCGCGGCCGCCAGCCGACCGCGACCAATCAGCGAGATTGGCGCCAAATTTAAACACCACTCTGCTGATTGCGCCCAGTCGGCCGCATACATATTCTAGAATACCCGATGCGTTAGAATTGGGACACCATCTAGTATATATATAAATATATTCACTTGTGGAAAACCCTTTTAACTAGGGCTGTGGTGTCAGTAAGTCAAATTTCCAACTATAATAATTACTAATACCAAATATACTGCAACAAATAATAGTAAATATTCAGCAATTTATGCATGAAAATAATTTATAATATACAATATTAACACTATATAAGTATTCACATTTTTTTCTACCTGCAGTTGGAGTTGGTACGTTCTTCTGATACTAACTCCACAGCTCGGCTTTTCCTTCTTTCCTGCTCCTCTAACATAAAAGTACAGCAATTAATTACGACAAGTTAATCATTTAAATGCTGCTGTCAATCTCTGACAGCAGCACGTAAATGTAACCAGTGCCACTGCTTCCATTTACCAGCTCCCATCTGTGCCCTGTGACATGATCTCGGGGGCTGATGGGTCACTAGGACAGTGAGGGCCCTGTGCCCGCTGTCTTGGTGCTCCTCTGGAGCTCATCTATATGCTGAGCTTCAAAGGAGACCGAGATTTAGGCTACCGTCCCACTATCAGTATTTGGTCCAATTTCACCACAAATGGATTTTTTTCCCCATTTTTAGTACATTGAATAGTAAAATGAATCATTCAAAACTACAAGTAACCCCAAAGTCATGCCAGTTTCCATGGCCCAGAAGATTCTCTGAAGGAAGAGTGTCATTGGGTGACTGCTTCTTTGGTAAATACCATAAACATTAGCACTTAAAAAGGTCCATATGTCTGGAACCGTATAGATGATTTCGAAAGAAGCAAAAAAAAGCTCAGTGATAAGAAACAGATGATGGTTATTAATGAAACACACTAACTGGGTCACATTTAAAAGTGGTGTACCCCAGGAGTCAGTATTGGGACTTCTATTTAATACAATTATTAATGACCTTTTGGGGGGTATACAGAGTAAAATTTCAATATTTTCAGATGATCGTAAACTCTGCAAGGTTATCAGTACATAGGAGGATAATGTAATATTACAGAGGGATTTATGTAAGCTTGAGGTTTGGGCTGAAAAATGGCAATTGAAGTTTAATGTAGATAAATGTTCTTGCTTGGGACAAATTACAATGTACAATTATGTACTAAACACTGGGAAAACCATCACTGGAAAAGACTTGGGTGTATGGGTGGACAGCAAACTCAACTTTAATAACCAGTGCTAGGCCGCTGCTGCCAAGGCAAATAGAACCATGGAAGCATTAAAAGAGGCATAGATGCTTATGATAAGAACATAGTTTTGTCTGTATACAAGTCACTAATTCAGCCACATTTAGAATACTGTGTATAATTTTGGTCTTTGGTGTATTAGACGGATATAGTTGAACTAGGACGTATGCAGACAAATGCAACCAAGGTTATTAAGGGAATTGGTGCACTGCAATTCCAAGACAGGTTATCAAAGTTAGGGTTATTCAGTTTGGAATAATGAAGGTTTAAGGGCGATCTTATTACAATGTACAAATATAAGAAGAAACAGTATAGAGATCTTATTAAGGAACTTTTTACATATAGACCTTCAACGATGACAAGGAGGCACCCTCTCCTACTAGAAGAAAGATGGTTTCTCAGTCATCATAGATGGCGATTCTTTACTCTAAGAATAGTGAAATTACGGGACTTTCGGGAACATAAACATCACAGTAAAAGATAATGCCTTACCAACACCAGGTCAGATTACCAGTGCACCGCAGGATGCAGCAAGCCTCCATGATAAAGGCGGGGGCAGCACATGTGCAAAATACTAATGCCGACAGCCACTCACTAACCTACCAATTCTTGGAGGGGGTGGCTGTGTAGTATTATACATGCACACCGATGGAGTTGTGAGCTTGCGTATTTTGGCCAAAATATCGTCCAATACCTCATGTGGTGTACTTATCTTATATACTATTTTTCATCTTTTTTGCACATCTTTTTGCAGGATGCAGCCAGGCCTCTTTAGTGTTGGCTGGGTGAATTGGGGCGTCTGTCCTGTGGGGGTGCATGTATATAGTTCTGGGCAACCCGCCTGATCTAATACTATGGGCGTCATCAATACGCTGCAAGCAAGACATCAATAGGCTGCAAGCCAGACACTGTGTATCACACATATCTGTGTGACTGGCGCCCTATGCAGACTCCATCGGTGTGCATGTATAATACTACACAGCCACCCCCTCCATGAATTGGTAGGTTAGTGAGTGGCTGTCTGCATCAGTATTTTGCACATGTGCTGCCCCCGCCTTTATCATGGAGGCTTGCTGCATCCTGCAGTGCATTGGTAATCTGACCTGGTGTTGGTAAGGCATTATCTTTTACTGTGATGTTTTTTGAAATTATGTCCAATGTTCACCATTTTTAATATTCAGACTTTCGAGAACATCATATTGTAATTGTTGATTTACTAGACAAGTTCAAGTATGGCCCGGATGCTTTTGTTGAAAAATATATTACAGGTTATGGGAACTAGATTCTGTGATAGGACGTTCATCCAGGGAACTAGTCTAATTGCCATTAGTGGAGTTGGGAAGGATTTTTTCGTTAATAGGGGGCAATTAGCATCTGCCTCATGGGTCTTTTGCCTTCCTTTGTATCAACATGTTAGGTTATAGGTAGAACACAATGGATGTCTTCTTTCAATGTACTGTGTGGGGAAATGTATTGTCAGGGGGAATCATACTGTACATCATGCTGTGTGTAATAGGACCGTGGGGGCATCATATTGAGTGTGATAGCCACTGTGGGGCCATGAAAGTGGTATCATACTGTGTGTAGGCATATATGAGGAATTGGACTAGATTAGAATACTGGCATTCGAGAAAGAATGTCACACCGATTGTACTCCCGGGATTATGGTGTGCTGTGTAATAATATATGGTAGCAGGACCCCTCTAGTCTTCATTCCAGGTATACTAACTGCTCAGTGTTACATTGATTTGGTCGTGGAACCAGTGATATGGACATTTCTTAAACGTGCCTCAGTAACTATTTTTCAACATGGAAATGTTAAGCTACATGTTGCAGGTGCTACTGTGAGCAGCATGCTTGACTTAAACATGATACCATGGCCAGAAGCATCTCCGGATTTGACTCCCATCAAGCACTTCATTGGTCGAGCATTGCAAAAGGAGTTGCCGTCAGCAGATCTTGATGATTTGTGTGCCCAAGTGCATTCATTATTCCTCTCTGCTCTGCCTTGCTCACCGCTCCGGCGGTTCCTCTCTGCTCTGCCTTGTCCACCGCTCCGGCGGTTTCGCCCTGCTCTGCCTTGCTCACCGCTCTGGCGGTTCCTCCTGCTCTGCCTTGCCCACCGCTCCGGCGGTTTCGCCCTGCTCTGCCTTGCTCACCGCTCCGGCGGTATCTCTCTGCTCTGCCTTGCCTACCGCTCCAGCGGTTCCTCTCTGCTCTGCTTGTCTACCGCATCTGCGGTTCTGTTCCTGAATCCCAGTTTGTACTGGACCCTATCCAGCCTGCGCTCCAACCTGCTAGTGCCTCCCTGTCTGCACTCCAGCCGTGTTTGCCAGTACCCCCCTGTCTGCATACCAGCCGTGCCTTGCCAGTGCCCTCCTGTCTGCATACCAGCCGTGCTTGCCAGTATCCTCTTGTCTGCACTCCAGCCATGCCTGCCAATACCCACCTGTCTGTGTGCCAGCCTAACCTGCCCGTTCCTGCATTCCCCGGTGTGGGTCAACAGCTGTGACCGGGGTCTAACCTGGAGTAGCACCTGGTCCCTCTGCTCGGTTCCTCCTTGGTTCACGAAGTCGTTAGCCTCCGTGCGACCTTGGTCGGATCGGGTAGATACTTAGTTATGCCCCTCCAGGCACTCCTCGGTTCATGGTACAGTGGGATCACTAATCACGCTCACGCCAGTCAGTCCAGGCACGAGTGTAACAGTTTTATTTATGTTGTATCGTGTTTGAAGGTTGCCTTTTCCTGATGGCAGGTTTCACCTCTTTCCAAAGATGCTCAATAGGATTTAGGTCAGGGCTCATAGAAGGCCACTTCAGAATAGTTGAAAGTTTTCCTCTTAGCCGTTCTTGGGTGTTATAAGCTGTGTGTTTTGGGTCATTATCCTGTTGCAAGACCCATGACTGAGACCAAGCTTTCTGACAATGGGTAGCACATTTCTCTCTAGAATCCCTTGATAGTCTTGAGATTACATTTTACCCTGCACAGATTCAAGACACCCTGTGCCAGATGCAGCAAAGCAGCCCGAGAACATAACAGAGCTCCTCCATGTTTCACAGTAGGGACAGTGTTCTTTTCTTGATATGCTTCACTTTTCCATCTGTGAACATAGTGCTGATGTGCCTTGCCAAAAACTTCAATGTTTGTCTCATCTGTCCATAGGACATTCTCCCAGAAGCTTTGTGGCTTGTCAACATGTAGTTTGGCAAATTCCAGTTTGGCTTTTTTATGAAATTTTTTTCAACAATGGTGTTCTCCTTGGTCGTCTCCCATGAAGTCCACTTTGGATCAAACAACAACGGATGGTGCGATCTGACACTGATGTTCCTTGAGCATGAAGCTCACCTTTAATCTCTTTAGAAGTTATCCTGGGCTCTTTTGTTACCATTCGAATTATCCGTCTCTTTGATTTGTCATCAATTTTCCTCCTGCTGCCACGTCCAGGGAGGTTGGCTACAGTCCCATGGATCTTAAATTTCTAAATAATATGTGCAACTGTAGTCACAGGAACATCAAGCTACTTGGAGATGGTCTTATAACCTTTACCCTTAACTTGCTTGTCTATAATTTTCTTTCTAATCTCCTGAGACAACTCTTTCCTTTGCTTCCTCTGGTCCATGTTGAGTGTGGTACACACCATGTCACCAAACAGCACAGTGAGTATCTGTAGCCCTATATACAGGCCCACTGACTGATTACAAGATTGTAGACACTTGTGATGCTAATTAGTGGACACAACTTGATTTAACATGTATCTGTTGTCACATTATTTTCAGGGGTACCATCATTTTTGTCCAGGCCTATATCATGAGTTACATTTTTTAAAAACTTCTGTGGAAGCAGGGTTGAAAAGCAATGTCTGACTTCCATTTGTTCATTTTCATAGATTTTTAATTTATTATTACTTTTGTCAGATTCAAATTATTTCTGTGACCATTGTGGGTTTTTCCTTTCATTAAACGAGGAGTACCAACAATTTTGACCACGTATGTATGTATGTACAAACACACACACACACACATATGTATATATATATATATATATATATATATATATATATATATATATATACACATACATACATATATATATATATACACACACATATATATACACACACACATATATATACACACATACATATACATACATACACATATATATACACACACATACATATATATATAGTGATGTAGCAGACATCCCTTTAATGGTTTGGTGTGTTTTTGAATGACCATGTACCTTCCTCTTTAACGGACTGGTCACATGACTGTGACATCACACAGGTCCTTATGCACACAGAGGGTGTGGACACATGACTCTGACATCAGTTAAGGTCCTATCTGTGTGTGTGCTGCAGTATATATAAACCCTGTGTGATTTGTGACAGGTGTGTTCCGGTGTGTAGGAGTTCCTGGGTGTTGGGAGCTCCTGTGTGGGCACCGTGTGAGCGGCACGAGGCTGTTCCCTGTGTGTGGGGAACACCGCTCGTGGGAAGCCTGGTGAGGCCTGGTGGACTCCGGTGGAGGTGAAGCCTGGATCCCTGTGAGAGTGTGGGGGATGCCAGTAAGCCTCGGAGTGCCACACAAGCACCGCTCGTGTGAGGCCTGGTGAGGCCTGGTGGACTCCGGTGGAGGTGAAGCCTGGATCCCTGTGTGTGTGTGTGGGATGCCAGTAAGCCTCGGAGTGCCACACAAGCGTCCTGGAGGACAGAGCCTGGATCTGTGTGTGAGAGATGCCAGTGGTCTTGGACGGGTGGAGGTCTGGAGACCACGTGTGGTCAAGCCTTAGAGTCACAGTGGTGAAATGGACTAAAAGCAGCTGAAAGCCGATAAAGGTAATACTCTTTATGTTATGGACATTTTCATGGACATTGTTTTATTACCTTGCGGAAGGCTGTAATTAGAGCCAAGTGGGCCGGTGTGCCACTTGGGCTCGTGGACATTATGTATGTGAAATACGGTTTATGAAGTGTAATAAACAGTGGATTGTGAAACACAGCAAAGTAGTTGCTGGTGTGCAGTGATTGACGCAGCAAAGCGAGTATCCCCCAGGATAATAAGTAGTGCTGCCTTACAATATATATACACACACATATACATACATGTGTATATATATATATATATATATATATATATATATATATATATATATATATATATATATATATATATATATATATATATGTGACACCCCAGGGGTCTGGTTGCCACAGTAATAGAGATATTATGTCTGAGAGCAAGTGGGAGGTTTCTCTGGTCAGGATCCCTAAACATGCAACACGGTCCGCCTAGACCGGGGAGGGGAGGAATCTGCCCTTTTAAACTGGGTCTGGGGCGGGATTAGAGTAGTCAGAGTGAAGCTGCAGACAGAGTCAGAGTCTGGAGAGGGAAAGTGAGATCAGGAGCTCTGGAGGAGCAGTAGCTGAAGTCCAGGGGCTGGAGCTGAGCAGAGCTCGCCCTGGACGAAGACACTAAAACCGGACACAGGAGTCCGAGGCTGTGGGGACTGATATACACCCAGCAGCAGAAACCAGCCGGCAGGGGATTCCAGGTCCTCTGGCCATAGAAGCCCGGAGGCTCAGTCACAAAGAAGGGACCAGCGCCGCCATCCAGGAGCGGAGGCTAACAGAAGGCCCCAAGTCACCAGCCATACGGGTGAGCACCACACGGTATACTCAGGGACGTGGGCTACTTGTAACCGCTGACAGCAAGGTAGCCAGGAAGAGTGCAGATAAACGGGGAGGCCTACAACTCCACCTGGCCAGGGGAACTCCTGCTTGCTCGCAGACTGACCAGGCCCCTTATACTAGCCAGTACTCCCGGGAGGGTCTGCCTTGTACCATCAGTAAAGACCCTAAACTGCACCTCCCGTCTCTGTGATTCCTTGCCGCTCCTGCACCATTAGCATTGGGACCCTCAGACCATCACTCCCATCATCTTCCACATTAGCTGCCCTGAGGCAATACTTCTCCCGTGGGGAGTCATCCCATACTCGGCTGCGCAAACAACATCAGCCTCAGCGGTCTGCAGCGCAGCGGCGGTCCCCAATGACCGCAATCCACGGGTGGCGTAGTCGGACACTTATTACAATACAAAAAGACTGCCACTGGTTTGACCACCCTGGGCACGGACCGGGTCACCGCCACACGGAGACTACAACCCCCAGCATTCTACAACAGGCCCGGTTCCGGGTTCCCCTGCACAACACAGGCCCAGGGGGTGCGTCAACTTTGGCGTAGTCGGCAGGATTTCGTGCCCGCAACCACCGGGTACTGCGTGCCTGAAAAAGAGACTTTTATACTTACCTGTGGTGAAGTTTCCCGCCGTCCGGAGTCGTTTCCCGCCATCCGGAGCCGATTCCCGCCATCGGACGCCATCTTGGACTGTTTCCCGCCGTCTTCTGCCTTCTTCCCGCCATCCGCAGCTGCTTCCCGCCTTCGGACGCCATCTTCGGGACGCCGCACGGGAAGAAGAGGGGCGTGGACGCCGAAAGCGCGCGAGATCCGAAGCTCCGCCCCACGCTCTGACGCTGCGCAAGGTCCTGGAAGGGAGGAAGAGCGACGCTGACGTCATCGGAGCGCGACGCCAGGTCCTCAACCCCGACGATCGACTGCGGAGCCGCGGCCTACGGAAGAAGAGCATTGCAAGGTAGGCCACGGTCCACTAGGGGGGAGGAGGATGCCGGACACCGAGGGGAGCTCCACTGCCACAGCCACCGCCAGCGCAACCGCTGCAGCAGTCATGCCATTCACCATGCCCTATATCCCGGGGGCAACCTGGCTACCCCAGTACTCAGGGGAGTCACATACTCTAAATGACTTTAGAGAAAGACTGGATAGCCTCTTCCAGGTGTACCCCCTCACAGAAGAGCAAAAAGTGAGCATCCTGGTGGCCCAATTAATCGGGGCAGCCCAAAGGGAGGTAAAGTCCTGGCCACCTGGGAGGAAGAGGACTGTCAGAGAAATACTAGCCCGGCTGAAAGACACATTTGACACCCGCACCTCAGCCGAAATAAAACTAAGATTTTATGGGTGCAAGCAACGGGCACATGAGAGTATAAGAGACTATGCTCTAAACCTACAAGAGGCCCTGAGAGCCATTAAGCAGGCAGACCCTGACAGCGTGGGAAATGAAGATAAGCTGTTGACTGAACAATTTATTGAGGGTCTACTGTGCAATGCCCACCGAACCCAGTTGCGGGCAATGGCCTTACAGGACCCTGACCTGGACTTTGCACAGTTCAAGGACAGAGCCATCCGGGTGCTCCGAGAACCGGCACCAGGTGGCGCTGTGACCCACAGGCGCCCTGCTATCACTTACCACCAGGAGACGGCGCCCTTGTCTGCAGGGCCTGTGGGAGCTGATGCGCAGGCTTTAAACAGTGACCCGGCTACTGACCTGCACCATCAGGTCCAAGAGCTGACTAAAAGCGTTGCCGCGCTAACCAGAACTGTGCAGTCTTTACAGGTCTCTTCTCCAGGAAAGATCCAGCTGGCATCCGGACCGGAGGACGTAACGTGGCGCCGACTGAGGAGGACCCCACCGGCCAGAGGAAGACCCAGCGACAGATACAACGAGGAAGGACGACCCATCTGCCGCCGCTGCAATCAACCCGGACATGTGGCAAGGTACTGTCATTTAAACGGGCACAACCTGGGGTAGAGGGCCAACCCCCAGGCATAAGACCATCAGGCCCATCAAACTGGCGTGATAAATACGTAGGGGGATGTCCAATCTTGCCTGTTGTACTGGATGGCATTCCTATGAGTGCCCTACTAGACACTGGGTCACAGGTGACCACCATCCCGTACGTGCTCTTTAAACAGTACTGGAATGACTCGGACATAACCCGCTACCCAGATGACGACCTGAGTATCATCGCCAGCAATGGTCAGCCCGTGCCGCAGGTGGGATTCAAAGAGGTGACCATTAAGATCGGTAAAGTCGAACTGGCGGCACAAGGACTGATTATAGTGGACATAGACCGTCATGAGAGTCACCCTAGAATAACCTTGGGAACTAATGTGATTGAAAATTGTCTTGCAGAGGTGATTCTCATTTTACAGCAGGTTGCCAAGAACGCCAGTTCCGGCCAGCAGCGTGTGCTCCAAAAAGAGATCCGGGCACTGATGAAGCGGCAACAGGTGGAACTATCTGGTGGTGAGATAGGTAGCGTGAGAATGTGTGACCCGTTCCCTATTGCCATGCCCCCAAAAAGTGAGATGATGATTTGGTGCCGGGCAGCTATTGGTCTAAGAGGTAGAGACTACCAAGCAATGGTAGAACCCGTCTACTCAGACAGTAGGCCCACCATTTTGACAGCACGGGGGGTGGTCGATGTACGCCATGGGAGGGTGCCCGTTCGCATCATAAATATCGGGGAGAGAGAAGTACACCTGCCCCGGTATGCCACGCTAGCCAAATTGTTCACCATAAACCAGAATTCTGTACAGGCCGTGGAACCCTTGCCTCCATCTCAACCAGAGGAAGGTAACGGCTCTAAGAAACCAAAGGAGGACTGGTGTCAGCAACTGCATTTGGGTACTGACTCCACTCCCTCACACCAGAAACAGGGAGTCTATCGGGTGGTTCGAGAGTACGAGAGAGTGTTTAGTAAACACCCGCTAGACTTCGGGCGAGTAAAGGGGGTAGAACACCACATCCCCACGGGAGACCATCCTCCCATAAAGGAGAGATACCGACCCGTACCCCCGGCACACTACCAACACGCCAAGGGGATGCTTAGAGACATGAAGGAGGCTGGGGTAATCAGGGACAGCTGTAGCCCCTGGGCAGCTCCACTAGTCTTAGTGAAAAAGAAAGACAACACCTTGAGAATGTGTGTAGACTACAGGAAGGTCAACCGTATCACACACAAAGATGCGTACCCGTTACCAAGGATAGAAGAGTCCTTAGCTGCATTAAAATCTGCTAACTTCTTCTCTACTTTGGATCTCACTAGCGGGTACTGGCAGGTTCCTGTAGCAGAGGCGGACCGGGAGAAGACCGCATTCACCACCCCGATGGGTCTCAGTGAATTTAACTGTATGCCGTTCGGGCTCTGCAACGCACCAGGAACCTTCCAACGGTTGATGGAATGCTGTCTAGGACACCGGAACTTCGAGACGGTCCTGTTATACCTGGACGATGTCATCGTCTATTCCAAGACCTACGAGGACCACCTGAAACACCTGGCAGAAGTGTTTGAAGCTCTGGCAAACTACGGCCTAAAGGTGAAACCCTCCAAGTGTCACCTCCTGAAACCAAAGGTGCAGTACCTGGGGCACGTGGTGAGTGCTGACGGAGTGGCTCCCGACCCTGATAAGATCACCGTAATTAAGGACTGGCCAAGACCCTCCAGCATAAAGGAAGTGGGGCAGTTCCTCGGGTTGGTAGGCTACTACCGAAGATTCATTCCCGGTTTCACCAAAATGGCAGCCCCTATGCAGGACCTCCTGATAGGTCAATCTCGGAAAGCCAAAAACCAGAAGCCGCCCTTCAGGTGGGAAAAGCTGGAAGAGGAGTCCTTTTGCCATCTGAAGATGGCCCTCACGGGGGATTAAATCCTGGCATATCCAGACTACAGCCAGCCCTTTATCCTCCACACGGACGCAAGCAACATCGGGCTAGGAGCCGTACTGTCCCAGATCCAGCAAGGGAAAGAACGGGTAATCGCTTATGCCAGCCGAAAGCTACGGCCCACGGAGCGGAACCCTGAGAATTATAGCTCATTCAAGCTGGAGTTCCTGGCAGTAGTGTGGGCAGTGACCGAACGCTTCAAGCATTACCTTGCCTCCTCCAAATTCACCGTGTACACCGATAACAACCCGTTGACACACCTGGACACTGCAAGGCTCGGTGCCCTGGAACAGAGATGGATGGCCCGCCTGTCCAACTTTGAATTCACCATCAAATACCGGGCAGGACGATCAAATGCCAACGCGGATGCCCTGTCTAGAATGCCGAACTTACCGGACGTAGGGGAAGATCCAGAAGATCTGGAAGAAGTTGAGCTCCCTGCGTTCCACCGTCATGGGATTACCCTGTATTCCCACCGTGTGAAGGACAGGCGCTCCGTGACGTTCAATCCCTTGCCCCACTACAACTGGGCGGAGACGCAAGACAGTGATCCCGCAGTCCATTTGGTGAAGGAAATGCTGACCCAGGCCGATGCCCGTCTTGACCCAGATGCTCCGGAGGAGACCAAGCAACTGTGGAAGGAGAAAAGTAAGCTGTTCCTCTACAGGGAGAAGCTGTGCCGGAGAATGGTTAACTCTCGAACGCATGAGTTGACCTGGCAGGTAGTGGTCCCAAGACGAGACGCGGCTATGGTTCTGGAGGCATACCACAACGGAGCAGGGCATTTCGGATGGAAGAAGCTGGAGTTCTTGTTGCGTGAACGGTTCGACTGGGTAGGCATGAGAGGAGCCATCGAGAGGTGGTGCAGAGACTGTGGCCCGTGCCACCTGAGAAGAAAGGACCGTGCTAGCCAGAAGACTCCCTTGCAGCCCATCATCACCAGACAGCCACTGGAACTGGTAGCCCTGGACCATGTGAAACTGGCTCCAAGCAGATCTGGGTATGTCTACGCCCTCACAATCGTAGATCATTACTCCCGGTTCCTGATGGTAGTCCCGGTCAAGGACTTAACGGCTCAAACAGCAGCTAGAGCCTTCCAGCAGCACTTCTGCCGTCCACACGGGTACCCGGACCAAGTGTTGACAGACCAAGGACCAGCCTTCGAAGCGGAGGTCTTCCAGGAGTTCTGCAACCTGTATGGCTGCAAGAAGATAAGAACAACGCCCTATCACCCTCAAACCAATGGACTCTGCGAGAAGATGAACCAGGTGGTGATAGATCTGCTAAAAACATTGCCCCTGGAAGAACGCAGTCTGTGGCCTGAGAAACTGCCCGATCTGGTGGACCTGTATAACCACATCCCTGTAGGTTCCACCAACTGTACCCCGGCTTACTTAATGAGAGCAAGACCTGGTAAGCTGCCTATCGACCTGGATATGGGAGTCCTGACGCCTGAGGACACCTCGCCAGAGGCAGACTGGGATACAGAACGGCAGCAGCAGTATCGGAAAGTACAGGAGAGCGTCGAGCGAAGTCTGTCTCAAGCTAGAGAAAGGCAAGAGAAGGCTTATAACCAGTATGCTCCCGCTGTTCCCCTGGTACCTGGAGAGCAGGTCTTGAAGAGGAAGAGGCGGCTCCACAAGTTGGACGACCAGTGGGAGAAGGACCCGTACTGCCATCAAGCCATGAGAACCCAAAAATCTGCGTAATCAGTAAGGATGGAGGAGAAACCACAGCCATTGTCTCCAGAGACCACCTGAAGAAGTGTCCCGAGCAGCTGCAAAGCCCTGAAGAAGATCAAGAAAACCCTCAACCCGCAGAGGAAAGGGAAGAAATGATCAGTACAGTACTCGGAGACTTCCCCCGGTCTTGGACACAAGTAAACGGCGCTGTCGTAGTACCCGTCCTCACCTTTCTCCAGCCAGCCCCGCAAGTGCCTACAGAGGAACCGGTGGAGCTGGAAGAGCAGCCGGCCCAAGGGGCAGAAGAGTCCACACCAGCAGTACAGGAGGATCAACCCTCTGCTAGTAGTGAGCCTGCTGTGTCCCTAGTGAGCCAAAGAGTGCGCAGAAAGCTGCCCAGCTTGCCCATAACACCTCCTACACCCTGTAGTGCAGAACCAGTTAGTGAGCTCCGTAGGTCCACTAGAGTCACTAGAGGTCAGATGCCCGCTCGCTGGAGAATCTAAACCAATGCACTGTAAAGTTGACTGTTTATTGAAAAATGTTTATGGTTTATGTTTGTTGCCTGTTACTAATTATGTTTCTCAGTTACCCTGCAGATTTATTTGGACTAACAGGTTATGGACACTGGATAACCGGAACAGTTTTGTAGATAGTTGCACGTTGGTGCCTCTTGCGAAAACGGTCGCAGAAGAGAAAACCTGTCTGGCGTGGCCTCCTTGCGGCCCAAAGTAGTTAGTATACCCTTGCAGCCACGCCCAAGGACAACGCAAGGGGTTTGCTTTGGACAGGTCCCCTATTCTGTGCCAAGACTTCGCCTTGTTGGGTGAAATGGACAGCCCCTTTGTTTCATAAATTTCACCTTGGGTGATATGGACACCCGGTCACGGAAACGCCGTGACCTCTACAGACTAAAGCTTCTTGTAAATATGTTGTCTTATTATTGTTATACCTTGTATTTATGTTTCTTTAAAAATGTGTTTAGTCCCGGAGTACTAAAATTTACTAGGGGGGAATGTGACACCCCAGGGGTCTGGTTGCCACAGTAATAGAGATATTATGTCTGAGAGCAAGTGGGAGGTTTCTCTGGTCAGGATCCCTAAACATGCAACACGGTCCGCCTAGACCTGGGAGGGGAGGAATCTGCCCTTTTAAACTGGGTCTGGGGCGGGATTAGAGTAGTCAGAGTGAAGCTGCAGACAGAGTCAGAGTCTGGAGAGGGAAAGTGAGATCAGGAGCTCTGGAGGAGCAGTAGCTGAAGTCCAGGGGCTGGAGCTGAGCAGAGCTCGCCCTGGACGAAGACACTAAAACCGGACACAGGAGTCCGAGGCTGTGGGGACTGATATACACCCAGCAGCAGAAACCAGCCGGCAGGGGATTCCAGGTCCTCTGGCCATAGAAGCCCGGAGGCTCAGTCACAAAGAAGGGACCAGCGCCGCCATCCAGGAGCGGAGGCTAACAGAAGGCCCCAAGTCACCAGCCATACGGGTGAGCACCACACGGTATACTCAGGGACGTGGGCTACTTGTAACCGCTGACAGCAAGGTAGCCAGGAAGAGTGCAGATAAACGGGGAGGCCTACAACTCCACCTGGCCAGGGGAACTCCTGCTTGCTCGCAGACTGACCAGGCCCCTTATACTAGCCAGTACTCCCGGGAGGGTCTGCCTTGTACCATCAGTAAAGACCCTAAACTGCACCTCCCGTCTCTGTGATTCCTTGCCGCTCCTGCACCATTAGCACTGGGACCCTCAGACCATCACTCCCATCATCTTCCACATTAGCTGCCCTGAGGCAATACTTCTCCCGTGGGGAGTCATCCCATACTCGGCTGCGCAAACAACATCAGCCTCAGCGGTCTGCAGCGCAGCGGCGGTCCCCACTGACCGCAATCCACGGGTGGCGTAGTCGGACACTTATTACAATGCAAATAGACTGCCACTGGTTTGACCACCCTGGGCACGGACCGGGTCACCGCCACACGGAGACTACAACCCCCAGCATTCTACAACAGGCCCGGTTCCGGGTTCCCCTGCACAACACAGGCCCAGAGGGTGCGTCATATATATATATATATTACACTACCGTTCAAAAGTTTGGGGGTCACCCCCACAATTTTGTGTTTTCTATAATAACTCATACGTTTATTTATCAAATGAGTTGCAAAATGAATAGAAAATATTGTCCAGACATTGACAAGGTTAGAAATAATAATTTTTATTTGAAAGAATAATTTTCTCCTTCAAACTTTGCTTTTGTCAAAGAATGCTCCCTTTGCAGCAATTACAGCATTGCAGACCTGGCATTCTAGCTGTTAATTTGCTGAGGTAATCTTGAGAAATTTCCCCCCATGCTTCCTGAAGCCCCTCCCACAAGTTGGATTGGCTTGATGGGCACTTTTTGCGCACCATACGGTCAAGCTGCTCCCACAACACCTCAATGGGGTTGAGATCTGGTGACTGCGCTGGCCACTCCATTACAGATAGAAGACCAGCTGCCTGCTTCTTCCCTAAATAGGTCATGCATAATTTGGAGGTGTGCTGTTATAGGAAGAAATT
>NW_027367691.1:0-55725 GCF_046119375.1 Phyllobates terribilis
CCCCATTTTAATTAAATTAAAAAAAAAAAAAAAAAAAAAAAAAAAAAAAAAAATAAAAAAAAATAAAAAAAAAAAAAAAAAAGAGAGATCCCCATTTTATTAGTTATTTTGATTATTAATATTTTCCTTTTACTAGATATTATAAAACCTTTAGAAATTAGGTTAGATTATAAATTCATTCACCTTTGATTCTTTTTCCAACTTCATCCTTAGAAATTCAACAAGAAAGAAGAAAGCTTCCACCTTTGTTCCACTTTCATCATCCTCCTTGGTTTGTTTTCATCATAATTATGTATTGCTTTCAATTGGCTATATCTGGCTAAGATCCTACTAGTTCACTCTTAGGTTGAAGCCATTATTCTAGGAAAAGTTTGTGAGAATTCTTATGTTTATGTTCTAAGTTTAATTTCAGGATTGTTTTATGATCTCTTATGCTTTATTGTCTATTGATTGATCTTGATTTTATCTAGGTGTGCAACTAGGTTGATTATTATCCATCATATTGCTAGGCTTGATAATTCTATTTGAAAAGTCTTGTCTTTTAGGTAGCGAGCAAAATTGCATAGACTATTTGCGAGTGCTTATTTTGTAAAGATTATAAACCTGTGTCGATTATCGGTGATTTGCCAATGGTATTACATAGGCCTACATATCTTTGATCTTTATGCTGTTGTGGTTTTGAACCTTAGGATTTCTTTGGTTATTGCTTATGTTAATTGAGCTTTGATAGTCAAATATGAAAGCTCAATGTATTTCTCTTTGTTTTGATGATAACAAACTTATCTATCTAATCTTTTTGTGTTTCTAAGCTACCCAGGTAATCAGAAGACTTGTTGGGTTGCGCTTTCATCACTAAGAGATGCGCTTCGACTGTTCCAGTCGTGCTTAAAACTAAGCGGAGAAATCGAGTTTCGCAAGCGATGTTTGAATAACTCCATTCAAGTCCAGAAGCAAGAGTAATCGAGCTTCTCAGGCCAAGAGGGTGCTTGAATAAAGCTGAGTTGTATTGTTGATCACGAGAGTCCACAGAAGCAAGGGTGCACGCACTTGCAGAATAGATCTTCCCAAATGCTTGGAAAGGTTGGTGAGCGGGGAAATACAAAACTGAGTGCACGTGGGGTGCGAGAAGGGTTTTGGGATTTCTTGAAGCAACTCCAAGGATTGCCAGCGTGGAAGGAAGACGGTTAGCTCGGGAAGGCACGGATTGCATACGTGGCGACGATCAACAATAGAAGAACAAAACCAAATCAATCCGTCCGTTTGATTTTTTCTAACAACTTAGTTGAGCACACAGATTGATGAGGTGGCAAGCTAGCTTAGTTCTAATTTGTTATCACAAGTTAAGTGTGTTGTATCTTAACTTTAATGTATAAATAGGGAAATGTAGCTATCACTCTAGGAGTAACAAAGTGAGAAGCTGAGACGAGTTGAGAGAAGCTTAGAGAGAGATCATTTGTAATTAGAGTGAATTGCCTTGTTCTTAGAGCTAGAACGTAGAATATTGTGAGAAGTGAGAATACGAGAGTGAGCTTCTTAAGAGTGCAGAAGGTTGACATGTACTCTTGTTGAAGCTAGAGTTGTAATCTCTTTCTATCAATATAGTAGAGTGAGTTTTATCCCGGACCAAGTAGTGGCTTAGGGTTCTCACTGTTTAAGAACTCTTCCATTCTAGTTGTAGTGCGCTTTAACAGCTTAAAGCGCGCTTTATTGTTGTCTAACCTGTTTCCGTATAAGAGGGTATTTGTAAATTCATTACTAAGTGTCCATATTAGGTCAGGCGCAACTCTAAGTACGAAAGCGCATCTTGTACTTATAGTTGTGCATCTATAGCTTCATTAACTATAGAGACATCGATCAATAACTACTAAAGCACGATCCTACAATTGGTATCAGAGTGTCTTTCGTTAGCCAATTTGCACTAATCCTTCTTTACAGATCTTAAAGATTATTGAAGAGTTGAACAATGGCGAGCTTCAACCTTGGCATATCCCTTTCTAAGCCCCACACACTCGTCGAAGGGGAACTGGAATGGTGGCTTACCATGACCAGGAATTACATCTAGCAAACTGACTATCAATGCTGGAGAATCATCGAGAAAGGTGATGAGAAAATCACTGAAACATACGACACGAAGTGGGAAGCGAAGGAGTATCAACTGATGGAGAAAAATGCAAAAGCTAGATAGCTTATACTTAATGCGCTTTCCAGGAAAGGTATTGACAAGGTAATGTCTCTACCTTCTGCTAAAGAAATGTGGACTGCTATTATCAATAGCACTCAGGTAGCGAGGATATGAAGGATAACCGACTGTTTGAGCTTAATAGAGAATTATGTGCTATTAAGATGAGGGATAATGAACTTGTCTCCGATTACCACTCTCGTTGTCGGATCTTGTATGATAAGATGTTGTCATCTGGAATGGAGAAGAAATCTTGGGAATACTCAATGGGCTTCATCCATGGGGTGAATTCCGAGTATGCTACTCTCAAGAAAATTCTTCTTCAGTCTAAGGAGACACGAGAACTGCCTAACTCTGTTCTTGCAGGGAATTTTAAGGTATAGGAGATCAAGGATAATGAAGAAAAACGTTCGGATAAGGAAACCAAGGGCATGGCGCTTAAACTCTCTCGAGTTCTCCAGAGGATGGAAAATGATGATGAGGGAGACGATCTTGATGATGATCATGACGTGGCCATGATGACAAAGCTTGTCAAGAAGTTCTTCAAAAGACAAGGCCGATTCAAGCGGGATCCAGCGGCTAAGCAGCGCGATGTCCGAGACTTCACGTGCTTCAACTGCCATGAGAAGGGACATCTAGCCAAGGCATGCCCCCATGCCAAGGTGACCCCAGGCTCATGCTCCACCAAGTAGCCTCCAAAACAAGCGTTTGTCACGCTTTAGGTTGAATCAGATGATGACTCAGATGATGGAGCGCAAGCGGATGTTTGCTTGATGGCCGGTACTGGATCTGACTCAGACTCTGGATCCGAGATTGAGGTAGTCGATCTGAACTTTGATATATTACCTAGGCGTAATCTTGTATGTCTTTTGAAAGAGATGATGGTTGAACATAAGCTACTAGCTAATCAAGCTAGTGAACAACTAGATGAGATTAACTATAAGAAGGAAGAGATAGTTGAGCTTTCCAAACGTTTGCATGACAAGCCCACTCTACTGACTAAATCATGTGAGCTTTGTCATGGGAACGGGTTGGAAAGACACTCTGACTCAACTAAGAACGTGAAGCTTGATCATATCATATCCAAGCTTGACGGTCTTACGGAGCTAGTGGATGCAAGGTCTGTTCCTCAAACAGCCTTTGTGAAAGCTAGACCTGGACTGGGTTATGACCCCCAGGAGTCTTCCTCCAACACCAGCTTTCCTCAATCGAGTGATTATTCTGAAAAATACAAATCACTTGAGCAGGACTTAACTGCTTACAAGAGTGAGAACTCTCACTTGAAGAGCAGGATCAAGGTCCTTGAGGATCAACCATCTGAAACCAAAGAATGGTTTCACGGGGAGAAAGTGCACCACATGTATGTGAAACAAGCGCGAACCCCACTCATCCTATGATATTAGAGAAAAAATAACCGTTTAGACCAGTGAAGGGAAAGTATGGTTACGTGAGAGGTAACCACTACTGTACCTTTTGTGGTAAAAATGGTCATGCTAGGCGTGAGTGTAAGGACCTGCAAGTCCTTGAAAAACAACCCTATAAGCCAATTGGCTAAATCTAAGGGCAAGCGTAGACGTTATCGACATTCACCTTTCGAGGACGGTTGCGCTTTAGCACAAGGAGGTGCGCTTCATAAAGCGATACCTCATTTAGTGCTTGATCTGAACGATCCTAGCTATTATGAGCCAGTTCAAAATACTAGTTCATCAATAGCTATGTCTAATTTTCCCACGAAGCGAAAGCTTTGTTGGGAGATCAAAGCTTGGTTTTTTCTTTTGCAGGTTGGAATGAAGAGTAGGTGGTACATCAATAGCAGTTGTTCGTGTCACATGAAGGGCGATCCACAATTACTACTCTCATTTCAAGCTAAGGAGGGAGGCAGTGTCTCCTTCGGTGACAAGAAGCAAGGAAAGATCAAAGCTAGAGGCAGTGCACATCTCAACAAGTCTATTCAAATCAGAGATGTGAATCTAGTAGAGAACCTTCGGTTCAATCTACTAAGTGTAGCTCAGTTATGCGATCAAGGAGGAAACAAGGTCTGGTTCAGCACAAGCGAATGTGCAGTGGTCAGCCCTGAGCAAGAGGTGCTCCTTAAGGGCAAAAGAGTTGACAATACATACCTATTTGACCACTCCTACACTCCTAAGCACAATATGTACCTAACTACACTTGATGAGACGACCAGTCTTTGGCACAATAGAATGGGACATGCTAGTCTTCATTTACTCCACAAGTTGCAGTCCAAGGACTTGGTTCGTGGTCTTCCTCTGATCAAAGCGGAATCAATGACATCTTGCTCAGATTGCTCCAAGGCCAAAGTGACTAGAAGCTCCTTTCCTTCGATCAAGGTAGTGCAGACAAAGGCTCCTCTTGAGCTCCTCCACATGGACTTGTGTGGACCACTACGTACTCAAAGTAAGGGAGGTAATCGCTTCATTTTGTCATAGTTGATGACTATTCTCGCTACACCTGGACTCTCTTCTTAAAACACAAGAGTGAAACCTTCGAAAAGTTTCGTACTCATGCTCTTTTATTGGAAAAGAGTTTGGGGATCCCTATTTGTGCAATTTGTTCTGATAATGGAACTGAATTCAAAAATGGAGAGTTCATATCATTTTGTGATGAAAGGGGTATAGCTCATGATTTTTCTACACCTAGAACCCCTGAGCAAAATGGTGTTGTAGAGCGCAAGAATAGGACCCTACAAGAGATGGCACGGACAATGCTACTCTCTAGTGGTGTCGCTTCCTACTATTGGGCACAGGCTGTGAGCACGGCATGCTATATTACTAACCGAGCCTTATTAAGGCCAATCCTAGAGAAAACCCCATATGAATTGCTCAAAGGACGTACACCCAATATCTCTCACTTACGAGTGTTTGGTTGCAAGTGCTACGTCAATAACAATGGGAATGATCTCTTAGGAAAATTTGATGCCAGGAACGACGACCCTATCTTCCTAGGTTACGCTCCTTCTAGCAAGGGGTACAGGGTGCTCAATCTGAGGACTCAGAGGGAAGAAGATAGCATACATGTGAAGTTTGATGAAGGCCAGCTCGATAGCGTAGCAGAGATGAATGATGATCCATTTACTAGAGTTGATCCACCTCAAGCTTCTCCTCACATTCCTCAAGCTCATTCTTCTATGTCTTCCCCAGACGTGAATAGTGACGATGACAACTGCAGAGGTTGCGCTTCTCGGCCTTTGGCTTCAGAAGTTGGCAATCCAAGTGATGAAGCTACTTCAGAGGCGACAATCAGGATACAAATCAAGGAACTGGAACATCAAATGACGATCAAGCTACACCTTCATCATCATGCTTAGGTTAGGTAACACCCTCAGTTACTCCAGCTGAACCTTCTAGCTCTCAAGCGGGGTCTAGTAGTGGTCAAGCACGACCTAGCAGTCCCCAAGCGGGACCCAGTGACCTTTCTGGTGGAATTAGAGACATGTCCAAGACTACCACGATGACACTACCAGATAATTCTGAGGTCACAGTGTGGAATCATCAATAAATGAATGCCCATCCAGTTTCGGCAATCATCTCTCAGTTTGAGAAAGGTACCTAAACTTGTTCTAATGTTCTTAACTTGCTAGCTTGTAGTGCCTTTGTCTCTTTACAGGAACCAAAGTCTATACAAGTCGCGCTTTAGGATCCAGACTGGATTATTGCCATGCAAGAGGAACTAGAAGAGTTTAAGCGCAACCAAGTATGGCGTCTAGTACCCTGGCCAGGTGATAGAACCGTCATTGGTACACGCTGAGTTTTCAGGAACAAATTGGATGATAGTGGAGCAGTGGTTCGTAAAAAAGATCGACTTGTTGCTCAAGGGTATAATCAACAAGAAGGGATAGATTATGATGAAACATATACACCAGTTGCTCGGCTAGAGGCTATTCGTTTGTTATTCGCTTATGCTGCACACAAGGGATTCAAGCTGTATCAAATGGACGTCAAGACTGCCTTCCTCAATGGTAATTTGAATGAGGAATTGTATGTCAAGAAGCCACCAGGTTTTGAAGATCCAACTTATCCAGATCATGTATACTTCTTAGACAAAGCACTTTATGGGCTTAAGCAAGCGCCTCGCGCTTGGTATGTCCGTCTTTCGAAGTATCTACTGTCTAACGACTATAAGAGAGGCTTAGTGGACAAGACTCTCTTCATTAGGGAAGTTAAGGGCGATATCCTTATTGTCCAGGTTTATGTTGATGATATTATTTTTGGTTCAACTATCTTGCAGCTTGTAGAGGATTTCAAGAACACCATGAGACTCAAGTTTAGCATGAGCATGATTGGTGAGCTCAAGTACTTCCTCGGGCTTCAAGTGAATCAACTGGACGAAGGTATAGAAATTCATCAACAAAAATACATCAAGGAGCTACTCAAGAAGTATCATATGGAGGATAGCAAACCATCTCCTACACCACTCTCAACCACAACGAAGCTTGATAAAGATCTTATGGCTGAGAAGGTAGACCAAACAATGTATAGAGGTATGGTTGGTTCTCTCATGTATTTGACCTCTTCTAGACCTGATATAGTATTTGCCGTTAGTGTATGTGCTCGATCACAATCAGACCCTCGCGCTTCCCATTTAACTCATGTCAAGCGCATCTTTAGATATCTTAAGGGGTCTGATGATCTTTGCCTTTGGTATTCCAAATGGGGCGGTCTATCTCTTGTTGGCTACACCGATGTAGATTATACAGGTTATCTAGCAGACCGCAAGAGCACTAGTGGAATGGCTCAGTTTCTTGGACCGTGTCTTGTCTCTTGGGGATCCAAGAAGCAGAATTGCATTGCGCTTTCAACAACAGAGGCTGAATATATAGCAGCGGCTTCATGTAGCGCTCAAGTTCTCTGGATCAAGCAACAACTCGTTGATTATGGTATAATCTCGGTACAATTACTATCTTCTGTGATAATACCAGCGCAATCTGTGTGTCGAAGAATCCAGTACATCATACAAGGACCAAAAATATTGATGTACGCCATCACTTTCTACGTGATTATGTGGAGCGAAAGAACATCGAGCTTAGTCATGTATCTTCAGAAGGGCAAATAGTGGATATCTTTACAAAAGCGCTTATTCGACAAACTTTCTTAAACCTTCGGGTTCAACTTGGTCTTGTGCGTCTCCATTAGCTTTGAGGCAATGGCTCTGTAAGTATTCTCCCTATTGACTAGAACTAGCGAGCTTAATATCAATCTAAGAACTTTAGTGGCTTGTGCTTAAAAGCTTGATTCGTTCATACTTTATAGTTGTTCATCAAAATGATTTAGCTCTAAAGTTATCTTTCTAGTTTAGCTTGATTTGATATGATCTTAGTCAATTGCATGCTCTTCTTTGCCAAAACTTTGACAATGGTGATCGTCTTCTACCCATATTACATGCCTAAGAAATGATCCATTGCATAGGTGTCCCTAGCCTGACTAAATGTTACGCTTCTCTCGTCCTTAATTTAACCTCCGCATTATAGAAGTATTCATTTGGTGACAAAAAGCTCAATTCCCTCATTATATGCACATACGCTTACATCTTACTTGAGTGATTGAATGCTCTAATGTCCCAAATTGAAATGTGCATTTCCTGTTCATTATATTATTTGCATAGTGGTTGGTAAGTTTGACATTGGACATCACACGCACACATCAAGCAGTATACAGTCAGCATTGAGCTTCATCAGATTTTATTGGGTATTTGTGACTTTGGTCGAGCTTTTATTGGTGGAAGATTATTCTTTGCGCTTCAAGTGTAACAACTAGTTTGACTTTTGTTGTTGAGATTGCTTAGCACAAGAGGTAAAGTGCTTTCTACTTTTCAGAGGTAACAGCTACTTTTCAGATACACTGTGTTTATAGCCGTTGGGTTGAGCTGCTTGTCAAGTCCTAGATTTCTATTGGACCACTTAGCCGCCTCTTGCGCTACCTTTAGAAATCATCCGGACCGTTGATCTAATCGGTGGAGATTGGTTACAAGCGCCTATGTATATACGAGGTAACTAGTACTTTCAGTTTTACCCTATCTTTTACTCACTTTCCAACTCTCTCTCTCTCTCAAACTCCGATTACATTGCTCCTCCCTCGTTCCCTCTCTCAAAATTACCATGGAAAACCTAAACCTTAACCTTGCTGCCCTAGACCCAGAGACCAGAGAAAAGGTTGAGCTTCTCATTAAAGCTCAATCTTCTTCCTATGCTGCTCCATCTACCTCCACCAATCCTCAAGCTCAAGCTCCTCAAATCACCGGCTCCTCAAAAACTCCATTACCTCCTACCACAGAAATCATTCCCACTCCAGAAGATCCTACCTCACCCAAGCTCCCGGCCATTGATCTAGATCTTGTGTCGCAGGTTCTTGCGTAGTCAGGTTATGATCAGGGTACAATGGCTAAGGTAATCTCCGATCTTGAGAAGGAAGAAGAGAAGACTCCTTCAGATCTCCCTGAAGTGAAAGCGGATATGGCGAAGTTGCTTTTCACTCCTCGCGACTATGACAGAGAGAAGGTAACTATTGCTTATTGTTGTATCATGGCAGTCGTGCTTTCGAATCAGTTGGTCAACATTGCTCAAATTATGATGAGCCATCTGGTCCTTTGTCGTGCTGCTACTTTAGGTCCTCTCCCTTTTCCTCGTATCATTTGCAAGATGTTGAAGGCTGACGCGCTTTATGATAATGCTCTCAAGGAGTATGCTTGCTTGACCTTCCTCACCAGTGATGCTATCTTTGCGATTCTTCTCTACAAGCCATAAAGAGTGCATCCGTCTAGCTCCAGGTCTGACCATATCCCTTTCCCTCCAGCGGTTGTTGGCTCTACTGATGCTTCGGGTCTTATTGCTGCCTTGGAAGCGCATCATGATCGGGTTGAACGTCGTTTGGCGGAGGCATGTGCGTCCATTGAGAAGTTTGCTACACTGGTTCAGACTGGGATGGATCACATAATTCAGCTTATGATTGACGCAGATGATCGTCGTGACAGTTAGTGTGCGTGTGTGGTGGTTGCGCTTGTGAAGCGCTTTTGCTTGTTTTTCTTACTCTCTACTATGTTTTGTTGTATGATGAACTAGCTCCTTAGGGTTCCTACCTTCTTTTTGGCAGTTTGATAATTTGATCTAATGATGTATGCATTTTTCTTTCATATCTCTGAGAGCTTGCTAATGTGATGCTTTGGTTGCTTACGTTATTTTTTGTTCACTATCATATGTCTTGAACTGAACTCTAAGCTAGAACAGCGCAACCTACTAGCTTTCTTACTGTATGATTAAGCTTTTTATTTTTTCGATGATGTCAAAAGGGGGAAGAACACAGGTACACCCTTCATTGATTAAGGGGGAAGTATAAGACCTTCTTGGTCTTAGGGGGGATAAGAAGCTGTTGGTTAAGTACTTGGTAAGAGTACTTCGACCTATTTCCGAATCTGAATATATGATTAAATCGTAAGTCTTTTGTCTTCATTTTGATCATTATGGAAAGTATATGAGCTTACCTGTAAAAGGTTTTTCATCATCAAAAAGGAGGAAGTTGTTAGTTGAGCTTTTCTAGTCAAATATGAAAGCTCAATGTATTTCTCTTTGTTTTGATGATAACAAACTTATCTATCTAATCTCTTTGTGTTTCTAAGCTACCCAGGTAATCAGAAGACTTGATGGGTTGCGCTTTCATCACTAAGAGATGCGCTTTGACTGTTCCAGTCGCGCTTAACACCAAGCGGAGAAATCGAGTTTCGCAAGCGGTGTTTGAATAACTCCATTCAAGTCCAGAAGCAAGAGTAATCGAGCTTCTCAGGCCAAGAGGGCACTTGAATAAAGCTGAGTTGTATTGTTGATCACGAGAGTCCACAGAAGCAAGGGTGCACGCACTTGTAGAATAGAGCTTCCCAAATGCTTGGAAAGGTTGGTGAGCGGGAAATACAAAATTGAGTGCACGTGGGGTGCGAGAAGGGTTTTGGGATTTCTTGAAGCAACTCCAAGGATTGCCAGCGTGGAAGGAAGACGGTTAGCTTGTGAAGGCACGAATTGCATACGTGGCGACGATCAACAACAGAAGGACAAAACCAAATCAATTCCGTCTTTTTGATTATTTCTAATAACTTAGTTGAGCACACGGATTGATGAGGTGGCAAGCTTGCTTAGTTCTAATTTGTTATCACAAGTTAAGTGTGTTGTATCTTAGCTTTGATGTATAAATAGGGAACTGTAGCTATCACTCTAGGAGTAACAAAGTGAGAAGCTGAGACGAGTTGAGAGAAGCTTAGAGAGAGCTCATTTGTAATCAGAGTGAATTGCCTTGTTCTTAGAGCTAGAACGTAGAATATTATGAGAAGTGAGAATACGAGAGTGAGCTTCTTAAGAGTGCAGAAGGTTGACATGTACTCTTGTTGAAGCTAGAGTTGTAATCTCTTTCTATCAATATAGTAGAGTGAGTTTTATCCCGGGCCAAGTAGTGGCTTAGGATTCTCACCGTTTAAGAACTCTTCTGTGCAAGTTGTAGTGCGCTTTAACATCTTAAAGCGCGCTTTATTGTTGTCTGACCTATTTCCGCATAAGAGGACATTAGTAAATTCAATACACAGTTTCATATTAGGTCAAGCGCAACTCTAAGTACGAAAGCGCATCTTGTACTTATAGTTGTGCATCTATAGCTTCATGAAATATAGAGACATCGATCAATAACTGCTAAAGCACGATCCTACAACTTACAATAAGGGTTTCTAGGACTATTTGGACTAGTTGCTATTTACGAACAAAGAGTAGGACAACCGGATTAGATAACTAAGAATATAGGTTAATAGAATTCGATGATCAACATTCCATAAGAATAATGCGCTGATCCTAAAGGAGTGAGCTTTCCATCATTATTGTTTACAAACTCAACATTATTTGCTTTATTATTGCTAGTTTAGAATTACAATAAAAAACCCCTAGTTACTACTAGGTAACACAATAGAAATAAACTATCGTTGTGGCTCTCTTGGGATTCGACCCCTTCTTACCGCTTTACTAGTGGATTTATTAAGTTGGGTATCTTTGATAGGAACAGCGACCGTTTTACGCCTGTCAGATACAATAATATTTGCTAATGCAAATGTTACCAATGCTAAGTTTGTTAAAAATACATTAGATCATTTGTCTAAAATTTCAGGCTTAAAAATTAATTATGACAAGAGTTCTGTACAATTTTCGAAAAATATTCTATCTTCTACTAGAAATGCAATTGGCTCAGAATTACAGATTCGTATAACCTGTTCTATGAAAAAAATACTTAGGCATTCCAATTCTTGCAGGAAAAGTAAAAAACGAATGCTTTGATTTTGCAATTAATAAATTAAAAAATCAGATCTCTACTTGGAAAGCCAATAATTTATCACAAGCTGGAAGATCTGCTCTCATACAATCTAATTTACTCTCTCAAACAAATTATTTAATGCAAAGTTTCTATCTCCCAACGGGGGTTCATAATGCAATTGATGATATCAACAAAAAATTCTTCTGGAATAAATTCAATGAAAATTCCAGATCTCTTATTTCATGGGACAATATTTGTCTACCAAAACACTCTGGAGGAATCGGTATTCATAAAGCTGTTGATATAAATGTGTCTCTCCAAATGAAGCTCCTTTGGAAAATTATTAATAATGAAAATAATATATGGGTTAAGATTATTACAGAAAAATATCTTAAAACTAATACTCTTTTAAAATATAATAAAAAACGAAACACTCATGGCAATTTGGCAGACTTTTACATTTACGTGATACATTCAAAAAAGGACTTTTCTGGGTCTTAGGCAATGGCAAAACAATTAATTTCTGGAATGATAATTGGATTCATAACAATATTAAAAACTACTTCAACCCTATCATTTACGATAACAATATGAAAGTATCGGAGTTCATCACCAATACTAAAATGTGGGACCCACTAAAATTAGCTATTTATCTTCCGATTAACATAGTTAATCAAATTGTCAAAATTTATATTTCATCGACTGACATAGAAGATAAACTAATTTGGAGCTTGTCAAGCTCAGGTGAATTTACCACAAAAGTGCAATAGAATTAGCAAGAAATAATACAACTCTTTCAAAATCTACAATTTTTACAAAAATGTGGAATTTTAATATACCCCCAAAATTAAAAATTTCCTATGGAAAGCCCTCTCAGACTGCTTGCCGACTACGGAAAGATTAAATAGTTATTTTAATAGAGTTCCAAATCACTGTACTCCATGCAATGGCCCTATAGAAACAACTTCTCATTTCTTTTTTGACTGTCCCATAACTAAACATATGATTTATCTTCTACAACAACGAACTGGAAATAATATTAACTACATACACTCTAATAATTTTATTAATGACTTTGATCACTTTATCACTAACAACAAAAATATGGAAATTATGTACTTTTTATGGTATGAATTATGGAGAGACAGGAATAGGAATTTTTTTAATAACAATCAAACTAAGTCTTCTCCCCTCGATATAGCTTTTATTTAATTTCATTCTTGGATGGCTTCAATTTTTTTTAACTTGGATTGCAAGAACAATATTAAGCAAAACAATACTAATAATTTTAAGCGTCGAAAAAATATTTTGACTTGGAAAAAAACCCCTGATGGGTGGCTTAAAGTTAATTTTGACGCCGTTTTCTGTCCAAATGGAGATTCTTGTATTGCTAGTATAATTAGAGATAATAGGGGAAATCCTATTAAAATAACTCACAAGAAAATAAATGCTTCTTCTCCAATACATGCAGAGGCCATATCAACAATTGAAGCTATAAAAACAATAAGGACACTTAATTTAGACAAACTAATTTTGGAAGGAGATAATTTGACTGTGATTAATGTAATTCGTAAAATATGGCAGGTTCCTTGGAGCATTCGGAATATTATCAAGGAGCTGGAAGGAGAGATCGTCCATTTCAAAGAAATGAAGGTCTTTTACTACTATAGAGAGAACAATAAAGCTGCAGGCATCCTGGCGTCGACTGAAGCACAACATATAGATGTAGATTACTTACTGAATCTTATAAACATTCATAATATACCTGATAGCTTCATCAAGACTTTGGGAGAAAGACTGCACGTTTCGCAGCCTTTGCTCCTCAGTTTTCTTATTAAGTTTGTAAGCATTATCAGGCATGATAATACGAGATTGTCTCCTTGTTAAAGAGGATTCCCTTTATTAAAAAACACATTCCTTTGCCTTCAGTAAGTAGGATGACATGATAAATACAATCAATATGATGTGGCTCCCTTAAACATCATAGAATTGCGAGTCTTAGAGATGATATAGACAAATGTTGTAGTGCCAAACTTTTAATATTAGTTGTACTTGTAATAGACTTAGAATAAGGGAAAGATAAATGAAATCGGATATTTAATTAATTGAACATTATACTGAATATTCAGCTTATCGGTAACAGAAAGATGATATAGATAAAATGAAGTCACTCATAATAACCGAAAAATTGATATTTTAATTAATTGGTTTGATTGACTGAATATTCGATTAATCGCACCTTATCAATAAAGATGAACCCGTACCAGGGCCGGAGCCACAGGGAGGGCCGAGGTGGCACCCGCCCCTGCGGTCCTCCGACCAAACAATAGTATATGTGTATTATAGTTTGTAATATTTCAATATATTTGAAAATTAATTAGAGAGACAAATAAGTAGTCTTGGTGTAGTGGTAGTAATATGTGCTATTAATGCCATGAGGTCATGGGCTCCAATTTTTTAAACTACTAGTACTTCTTTTTTTCTTTTTTTAATTTGTATAAGTATTCATCACTTTTCAATCTATCTTTTTTCACATTCGAATATTTTAGACTTCTATATAACTTATTATTGCTTTTATCTTTTATAACTTTACGTATCATATATGCTGTAAATATACATTACTTAAGTCTAATTTTTTATATTGATTTTTAATAAAAAAACAATTAAATCAATTCTTAGTGTATAATATCTATATTACTTTAAATTTATATTATGTATGGTCTTCTTATTGATTTTTCCCTTTATTATAACATAATAAATTTTTATTCAACTTAATCCTACATAGATGAGTTTTCAAGTAAACAAAAAAAATGAAAAAATAATTTTATTATAGAGATCAAGTTTTAAATTATCGAGTTTTTATTCATTACATATATTTGGCGTACCTTAAGCGTCTTTATTTACTTTCAGATATGATTGAAATAATCAAACAATACTTCATAAATATTGAAATAATTATAAATAAATCATAATAATATAAATAATTAATGAAAAGAAAAAATAAATAAAATTTGCCTCTTCAAAAATAATTTTCTGGCTCCGCCACTGACCCGTAAATACTTACCTTCCAATGGAATATACCTACGATTGAGTGGATTTATTATACTTACCTTCCAAGCTTATCTTCTACAAGATACCAAGTCTTTTGGTCCGCATTGGGTCCTTTTCTGTGATTATGTTTCTGTGTAAACTGCTAAATAGCTTCCATACCCATGAGCTCAATCGGGTCAAGTCCAAATCCATACGGGTACCCGTTTCTTATTAACCAACAAAGTTTGCAGAGATGAGATAAGGCAATATGAAAAGTACTTTACCAGTCACAGAAACAGAGCTTCATCCATTTCTTCTCTTTCACGATGCTTTCTTCATTGTCGACCTCCAATCCTCTTTCACTCTCCCGCCACCACCAACACAACAACCTCTTATCTACCTTCCTTCCACCCTCACACCACCACCAATCTCCCTCCAAATTGAAGCCTCTCTCCGCCTCCGGCAATGACAAGTCACCACCCAGACTCATACTCCCCAATTCCCCATCAGTAGTCAACACTCCGCCCAAAATCATCATCCCTAATTCCCGCTCCGCTGCCGCCACCGCCGTCACCCCTCAAAGCTTCTACCAGCCTTTCCGGCCGCCGCCGCAGCCTCTCCCTTCTCAATACCGCACTCTCGACACCGTCGGCAAAATCGAAGTCTTGACCAACCGTCTCGGGCTTTGGTTCGAGTACGCGCCTCTTATCTCCGCCCTCTTCCACGAAGGCTTTACTCCTCCAACTGTTGAAGAGCTTACCGGAATCACCGGAGTTGATCAGAATCGACTTGTGGTCGCCGCTCAGGTACATTTCTCTCTCGCTGACCCTAACTCCCCGGCCGCGGAAAAGCTCGAGCCTGAGCTTCTTTCTTACTTCAACTCCGGCGGCTCTGAGCTTTTATACGAGATCCGACTCCTCACCGCCGCCCAGCGCGCGGCCGCCGCTCGCTACCTCGTCATCAACCAGTTAGACGGGAAAGGCGCTCATAATCTCGCGAAATCGATCAAGGATTTCCCCATGCGCCGCGGCGATCCTGGATGGGAGAGCTTCGATTACGAACTCCCCGGCGATTGTCTCGCGTTTATGTTCTTCCGGCAGTCGAGGGAGCATGCGGACGGGACAACGGAGAGGAAATCGATGCTTGAGGCGGCGTTAAAGGCGGTTGAATCGGATAGAGCTAGGGCCAGGATTTTACTCGAGAAAGAGTCAAAAGACGGTGAAGACGGCGATTTGAAGGAAGAGGAGCAAGCTAAGGTCCCGGTAGTGAGGCTAATTGTCGGAGAGGTGGCGGAATCCACCACAGTGGTGGTGCTGCCGTCGTGCAAGGCAGAGGACAAGGAAGCCGGGGTTCTGAGCGCGCCATTCGAGTGCAGAACCGACGGCCAGTTCGGAGTTGTGGAGTCTGAGAAGCCATGGAAGAGGTGGATGGTGTTCCCGGCATGGAGTCCGGTGGTGGCGATCGGCGGCTCCGGTGGCGTGGTGGTGGAATTTCCCGATGCAAAAGTGTTACCTTGGAGAGCTAATAGATGGTACAGAGAAGAGGCTATTCTGGTAGTAGTTGATCGGAGGAAGAAGGAGGTTTCAGTAGACGATGCCTTTCACTTGGTGGTCAGTTCCGGCGAGCTGAAGGTGAAGAAAGGGGTGGATTTGATTGAGTCAGGTATTAAAGACAGTTTGGGGACGGTGGTTATGGTGGTTAGACCTCCCAAGGATGAGAACGATGAGGAATTAACCGAGACAGATTGGGACTGATGATTAATTTCAAAGCTTTTTGTTATTATTTTTAGGGTTCATCTAAACCTGCTGTACTCTTGTCTACATACATGAATTCAAGAACATAAATTTTGGTCACCTCATTTAGCCCCAGATCCTATTAGCAGGAATAAACTGGGTAGATTGTTGTTTGTTGTAAGAATATAGTACAACCAGTGATTCTTGTTAATGAGACTACCTAAGCAACCGGCGGCCTAAGGACATGATCATGGGACGTGTCGAGCACACCAGGGCCGATCCATTGCCACATAGGATAACCCAGGTAGTTTGGGAAACCCATGAGTTTGGTGGGACCCGCGGCCGAGCAGTTCAGTTGCTGTTCCATCTTCTCCTTGTTCGCCTTCAGCCGGTGTTTATCTTCATACAGTTCAGCCCTCTCTCCCTGCACAAGAAAAGGTATGAAATCTAGTCGAGTTCCTTTAATATAAAGATGAGATCTTTGATTTTGTTACCTTTAGGGTTTTGACCTCATCTTGAAGCTTTGATTTCTTCTGGTTTAGCTCTTGAGCTTCAGCTCTTAACTTGGCTATTGCAGTCATGGCGTCTGTTAGAATAGCAGATCTGTCACCCTTCTCGGCTTTGTTTGGGTGCAGAATCGAATTGATCTCAGTAAACCTGCATAGAAGGTGACGATTTGTTTAATCATCTCTATAAACAACATCAAAATGATCATAAGAAAAGTGCATACATCTCGTTCACTTTATCCCTTCTCTGTTTCTCACGGCAGGCTTTGGAACTTGTTAGTGTTTGCACTTTCTTGTTCTCTCTGCATTAGCAAATACCCACCATGAAATCCAATTAATTATTCACAATAAGTAACTGAATTTGTGCTTTTCAAGAGCACAGAAATTACATAATACCTTGGCCTTTTAAGCCCCTGCTCTTTTGGGCCATTACTCATCAAGGGAACTTCCATTGTTGCACTGCTTTCAAAAGAAGAGATAAGTAAACTCATTAAACATAATTAAGATTGATGTTCTCGTCAACATGGAGAGATTGATTGGAAACAATGGACTGAATTCATTAATTGAGGAATGTAGTTATATAGTGCTAGGAAAGATAGCTTAGAGAAGAAGTAACACCTTACTAACTCCTAGCTAACTACATCAACGTCATCACCCCTCAAGTTGGGTGTTGTCCGTAGGAAATCGTGATGTACAAGCCCAGTAAGTGGCTTGTTTAGAATGTCTGCAAATTGATGTTGAGTAGAAACATGTAAGAGAGAGATAAGGCCTTCTAGCAGTTTTTCTCTTACAAAATGGCAGTCGATCATCACATGTTTTTTTTGTTCATGATACACGTGGTTCTCAGCGATGTAGATTGCAGTCATAATGTCACACTTGAGTTGTATAAGTGTGATCTCTTCAACATCAAGTTCATGAAGTAATCTGGAAAGCCATGCAAGTTCTGCACAAACTCTGCTCCTGGATCCGTTGATAGGCAACGTATAATACATCATAATACATGACCGTTAGCTCCTATATCGAGGGATTTGACATGTCTAGAGTGCATATTGCCATGATTCAGACCAAGCGAAGCCAAGACACTAAATACAATGATTATGGACTTCCGAAGGAAAGACAGCCAAAAGGGTGCAAGTCGAAGCCGCTGGAGCCTGAAGACGCGCGACCGCTCCGGGTGCGTGCCCGCGCCCCAACGCCGCACGCCTTCCCCAGCCCACGAGACGAGAGTTCAAGGCCCAGCCCGGAACGCGACAGCGCCGACACGCGCGCGCCCTCGCCCCTGAGGGGACAGGATTACTCCGAAACCCTAGTTTCTCCTTCTGCTGCGCTCGGGCTTTGGTCTTCCTTTGTAAAGTATGGGTTGGGTTAATTAGGTTAATACTTTGTCATTTAGAATAAATAGGGAGAGCTTTGCCTCCTCCCTAATCATCCAATACTTTTACCATTTCAATTTATGTAGATTTAGCAATGAGCCAGGAGTACTCTCCTAGACTTTGTATGGTTGGTTCGAACATTAGGCTGATTCAATGTGAGGTTTCTATCCTTGATTTTCATTGATAATATATCTCTATTACTTTATTCTCGTGCTCTTATTATTTATTGAATTGAACTTGCATTCTGGATTGATTACCTAGGTTGTTTAGTTCAATTTAATATAGCAAGGGCATGGTTTATTCTAGTTGGAGAACCTTGCCTACTTAGTATCAAAATCACTATTTGGACTAGTTGGACTTGTAGGGATGTGGAGGTTAATGAGGTGTTAGTAGCCAAGTGGCGCTGCACCTTCCTATCTATTCTTGTGCTTTATGCTGCCTAAGAGAAAGTCGTAATAGTTTTAGGGATAGATTTGTAGGTAAGGGTATTAGGGCTAGCTGACTTAATTAGCTATTTTGGAACAAGGATTAGGGTAATTAGAGGACATATAGGCAATAGGAATAGGAGAGAGAACCCAAATAGAGGAACCTAGGACCATTGAATCATGCTAATTGGTGAAACAAACCATATGAAGTGTTCGTCCCATTTTAATCAAACAAAGAAATCAGTTTTACAAAATCCACTTTTGTTACTTTTCTAAGTTAGTCTCATTAATATCATAAGAATTGATTGCTTTTCGGTTCCCTATGGGATTCGACCCCTACTTGCCACTCTGTTGTTGTAGAGGAGTTGTAAGGGATTTATTTTGACCGGAGAACTAATGACAAATCTCCGCTTGTCAAATTGGCGCCGTTGCCGGGGAACCAATTTTTCTTTTCTTACGATATTAGTTTAATTAACTGCGTGCATGGTCAGCACCCGCGCTACTAATCTTTCACTTGCTGAGCTTATTCAGAGATCGAACAAACTGCTAGAAGAAGACTAAGAGAGAGAGCCGCATAAACGATGGAAGATCTAGAGAATCCAGTCAACAATCAGGTCCCAATGCAAACACCGAAGCAACTACATGCCAACCAATTGCTAATGACTCAATTCCTATAAGCCTACATGCATCAGAGCAATTTAGCAGGATGTTGCGGAAGCGTCTACTCCCAACTTGATGCATCAGCCTCACGCGGTGGTCCTACCACCACTCGCGCAGGGGGTGACCTTTGAACTTAAGTCCAGAGTGATCAACCTACTCCTCACCTTCCACGGGATGGCTGAAGAAGACCCCATTATCCATCTAAATCAATTCCACGATATTTGCATGACCATGAAGCCGGTCAATGTGCCGGAGGAACAAATGAGTGTGAAATTAGGGTTCTTGAGTGTGAAAAATTTGGGCCAGAATCTGGAATTTTGGTTCGAATTCCATGAAATCAGACCCGTATCTACGAGCCTGGAAGGCCGAATCTTCATTTCGGGCACTCAATTGTGCGATTTAATGGCAGACCACAGTTTGGGCGGAGATCGAGTCGCGAGTTCAAGAGAGGCTGATTTGCTTAGTAGATTGTTTATTTGGTTTTAGCTCGGATTGATCTATTGGAGCATGGTCCATTGTAGTCGCTGACGTCGGCCGCCTACAATCGGGTTGCGTGCGGGCGAAAGTATATTGTTTCAGAAAAATGGGGAAGACGAATGAACAGTAAATCACTTGTGAAGAGGTAATAAATTAAAAAAGGATGATAAGCATACATGAAACAAACAACATAGACGGTCTCCTGGTCGAAGGTTGAAGACGACCCCCCGGGTTCGAATCCCAGCGCCCCCATATATTTCCCAATTTTTTTAGCAAATAAATTAAAATAAAGAAAACAAAAAAGCCAAAAAAACAAACTGTTAAGGGCAAAATTGTAATTTCACCTATTTTTAACGGATTCTTAACAGAATAAAGGGAAGGGGTGGGGATTTGATGACGGAACCGATATAAGGGGTGGGGTTTTATAATTATCCATATAAGGGGTGTTTTAAGTCAAATTCACCCATATAAGGGGTGTTTGTTAGCAAATTTCTCAAAAGAAAAAGAAAAAGAAATATAAAGGTAGTGAGCTCCAAGTAAAAAATCGGAAGAGCACGCAATCTCCGAGATGTAAAAAATAACCGAGGGTTCGATCCTCCATGACCTATTAAGCAAAGAGTTTCATAGTATCCTAGACCATAAAATGGACATGCTTTACCTAAAAATAAATTGGCCCGATCTATAAAATGGATGATCCCTGCACCCAAAATGTAAAAGTGCAAAGAAGTATAATAGGATAAAAGGGAGCAACGAAAATTGCGTGTGATGTAACTTGAGTAGAGTGTGGTTGATGGTTGTTTTCAATGATATTGGAACTTGTGCAAAACTATCATAAGTAGGAAGCATGTTAGGACGAGTTCTAGTAGCTTATATAGTCCTTCGTTATTCACATTTATATGTCACTTGGATAGAGACATCTTCGGTATAGTAGGGAGATTTAGGTGATTGCATTTGCATAGAGGTAATCATAGTTCAAATCTCGGGGGATACTTGATACCATTGCTAGTTAGAGTCTAGTTAGTTAATTTGCTTTGTTTTGAAGTTTTATTCTAGAGTCGGAATCTACGCCCATTGCTTTATGATTGTAGGTACCCAGAGTTAGAGTGCGGAGCCAATGACCACTACTGTCAATCCATCCATACCCGCTGCGTTTGTGTGGAGTTAGTCGCAGCTTACTCGAGGACGAGCAAGGTATAAGTGTGGGGGTTTGATAGGCAGCATATAATACATCATAATACGTGACCGTTAGCTCCTATATCGAGGGATTTGACATGTCTAGAGTGCATATTACCATGATGCAGACCAAGCGAAGCAAAGACACTAAATACAATGATTATGGACTTCCAAAGGAAAGACAGCCAAAAGGGTGTAAGTCGGAGCCGCTGGCGCCAGTGACACGACCGCGCCTGAAGACGCGCGACTGTGCCTGAAGACGCGCGACCGCACCGGGTGCGCACCCATGCCAGCCCACGAGACAAGAGTTCAAGGCCCGACCCAGGACGCGACAACACCGGTACACGCGCCCCCGCACCCCCGACGGGTCGGGATTACTCCAAAACCCTAGTTTCTCCTTGTGCTGCGCTTGGGCTTTGGGCTTCCTTCATTTGTAAAGTATGGGCTAGGGTTAATTAGGTTAATGCTTTGTCATTTAGAATAAATAGGGAGAGCTTTTCCTCATCCTTAATCATCCAATACTTTATCATTTCAATTTACGTAGATTTAGCAATGAGTCAGGAGTAGTCTCCTAGACTTTGTATAGTTGGTTTGAGCCATTAGGCTGATTTAATATGAGATTTCTATCATGGACTCTAATTTATAATATGTCTCTATTGATTTATCCTCTTGCTCTTATTATCTATTGAATTGAATTTGCATTATGGATTGATCACCTAAGTTGTTTAGTTCAATTTACTATACCTAGGGCCTGGTTTATCATAGTTGGAGAACCTTGCCTACTTAGAAGAAAAATCACTACTTGGACTAGTTGGACTTGTAGGCATGTGTAAGTTAATGAGGTGTTAGTAGCCAAGTGGTGCTGCACCTTCCTATCTATTCTTGTGCTTTATGCTGCCTAGGAGCAAGTCTTAATAGTTTTAGGACTGGATTTGTAGGTAAGGGCTATTAGGTCTAGTTGACTTAATTAACTATTTAGAACAAGTAGGAAAATTGGAGGACATATAGGCAATAGGAATAGGAGAGATAACCCAAATAGAGGAACCTAGGACCAATGAATCATGCTAGTTGGTGAAAAAATCAACAATATGAAGTGTTCGTCCCATTTTAATCAAACAAAGAAATCAGTTTTACAAAATCCACCCCTTTTGTTACTTTCCTAATTTAGTCTCATTAATATCGTAAAAGTTCCCTATGAGATTCGAACCCTACTTGTCACTCTACTCTTGTAGGGGAGTTGGAAGGTCTTTATTTTGACCAGAGAACTAACAACGAATCTCCGCTTGTCATCTGTATTCTGGTTCGGCGGATGAGTAGGAAACAATAGGCTACTTATTTTATTTCCATGAGATGGGTGAGTCAACAAAGAAGATGATAAACCCTATAATTGATCTTCTGGAGTTGGGGCAAGATGCCCAGTGTGCATCACATAAAGCTTGAAGTTTGAAATCTTGTCTGTAAGTAGGATTCCCAGTTTTATAGTGCCTTGAAGGTACCTCAAGGTGTGAAAGGCTGCATCAAGGGGAGGTTGGTGAGGTGACTGCAAGAATTGACTGAGATGTTTTACTATGAAGGCGAGGTCTGGTCTGATATGGAAATAGAAATTTAGTTTTCGAAGAAGTCGTCTATAGTGAGATGGATCATCAATGAGATTGCTATCTTCATGTGTAAGCTTGCAGTTAAGTTCCAAAGGAGTTGTCAAAGCTCTCGTGTCACTGCACTTGTATTCTATTAGGAGCTCTTTAATGAACCTTCTCTGGGTTAGGATCATGCCACTAGAATGCTTGATAAACTCAATTCCTAGGAACAAGTTTAGTTGTCCTAAATCTTTGATCCTGAATTCTGACTCAAGAAGGACTTGACATCATCTATCCTCTTGCAGTTACTTCTAGTGATGATAATATCATCAACATAAATGGCTAAAAAATGGAGCTTTTTGAGGTCTTTTTCTAAAAGAGGGAATAGTCATTAAGAGATTGACAATACCCTTTTGATTTTAGAGCTTTGGAGAGTCTTGCATACCTCTGTCTGCTTGCTTGTTTTAGACCATATATAGACTTTGTTACTTTGCAAACATGTGAAGGATTAGATGTGTGGAGACCTGGATTAATTGACGTGTATACTTTATCATGAAGTTCACCATGTAGGAAGGCATTGTTGACATCATGTTAATATATAGGCCAATGTATCTTGATTGCCAAACTCACTAAACACCTAACAATAGTGGTCTTCACTACTGGTGAGAAAGTCTCTGAGTAATCAATTCCTTCCTTCTGTGTGAATCCTTTAACTACCAACCTTGCCTTACACCTCTGTATACTTCCATAACCCTTGTATTTGATCTTTTATACCCACTTGCAGCCAGTGAGCTTCTTTCCATTTAGTAGAGTTACAATCTCCCATGTCTTATTAAGATCTAGAGCCTTGAACTCTTCATCCATAGCTTTCACCCATATGGGATCAAGGCATGCTTTCTTATAAGATACAAGTACCTTAGGATTAGAATTTTCAGTTAAGGTATGGAAGCAGAATGCCTCAGGTAACAAAGACGTGAGGGTGTGATGACAATCTATTGAATTGTCATCATTAGTGGCTGTGACTAGAGAGCAATAATAATAATCATTTAGGTAGGAAGGAGGATTATAAGCTCTTATAGGTCTGTGATGAGTCCCTGTTAGGTCAAGCAAGTATTGCTTTACCTCAGTTTCTCTAGTTTTAATGATAACAAACACTTGCTTTAACATCTACATTGAGTTTACTCAGTACAGGTACTTAGGAAGCGTATGGAGTGGAGCAGAGCACGGAAAGCAAGTCGCGATGATCATGAGCAGGTCACTATGCATGAATCAGAGGTCGCGACTATCTACAGAAGGTCGCTTTACTGACAGAGAAGGTCGCGACGATCACATACAAGTATTTGTCTAACATAAGATGTTGTAAAGTCTAAGCTGTAAAGACTTATCAACGACGAGCACTAGTGCCAAGCATAGAAGATAGTCGCGAAAGCCAATGGAAGGTCGCTGTAGACGATATACCATCAAAGCAACCTCAAGACTATAAGACGAGCAGCGCATTGCCTTCGGCACTTAGAAGATCGGCAGAGACTAGAGCGTGTCTCTCACGATTTAGTAGATTTGCTTAGATACGAAGTGATATGAGTATCTAGCGCAAACATTATCTTTTAGCATTTGTTTTATTTAATTCTTTATTTTATATCTTCTATAACTAGAAGATTTAGTTGTTGCAATTTAGTTTAGATTCGATTTAGTTAGTAGATTCTATAGACCAGATGTTAGATGGTCTATATATATGAGAGATAGCATTTTCGTCATGTGTTGGCGAAGAGAGGCGAAACCAGGCATTGTGAACGAGAGAAAGAGAGTAGTATAGTTGCTTTAGAGATCTAGCTTACTTAGAAGTTTTATTGTGTATGAAACTAGACTATAACTAGGATTGATAAGCAATATACGAGTTTGTTTGCAGAACATTGTGTCTTCAAGTTTATTTCCGCACATTAAAGATCCTTACGATCAACAAAGTTAACTTGAGACCACAAGGTCGCTGCCTTCGCGACCTAAGGAAAATCAACGATCCTACAGTCCCATATGGAGGAACAATGATAGGTCGAGGAGATGTGTGAGTGATAGGTTGAGCAATGTCAGATTGTGGTGAAGGATCAGGATGTTGTGTTTGAAATTGTGTGTTGAGGAAGTGTTTGAAGTGAAGTTGATTGTTCATCACCATAATATGTATTAGACATAGAGAAAAGATCAGTGTCTTGATCAACAGTCATGGTTTTGAAGGGGAAATTGTGTTCATGGAAGGACACATCTCTTGATACAGTAATAAACTTGCTCTCAACATCAAACACCTTGAAACCTTTCTTTCCAAATGGGTATCCAAGGAACACACACTTTTCCGCATGAGGTTGGAATTTATCACTGTTGGTCTTGTTTGTAGAAGTAAAGAATAGGAAACCAAATCTCTAAGATAGTCATACACTGGTGTTCTGACAAATAACACTACATAGGGTGATAAATTCTGCAACAACGGTATGGGATATCTATTGATTAGATATGTTTCAGTCAAGACACATACACCCCAAAATGAAATAGGAAGACCAGCCTGGAATAGCAAAGTCCTCAAAGCCTCAAGTAAGTACTCGTGCTTTCTCTCCACGACACCATTCTATTGAGGTGTGTATGAGCAAGTTATTTGGTGTAGAATCCCTTTGGTCTTGAGAAATTGTTTGGTGACATAGCTTCCTCCCAGCTCCAGTGCATTATCTGGTCTAATGCTCTTCATCTTCTTTCCAAACTGAGTGCTAACCATCTCCACAAATGATTCAATGAAAGAGTATGTATTGCCTTTGTTTGTAAGCAGATGTGTCCAGGTAGTTCTTGTAAAGTCATTAAAAATAACGCAATCTAGTAGATGTATGATAAGGGCCCCATGTATCTACATGGATAGGTTCAAAAGGCTCTTTATTAGATATAGTACTTCGAGAAAAAGGTAATCCGGTTTGTCTAGATTTTGCAAAAATTGCACATGCAGCTAAATCATGAGTTTTATCAGAATCATTTGTAGGAAACAAAGACATAGCTTCTATTTTATAGTAAGGCAGATGGCCAGAAAGGTAAGTTCCATAACATTGGAAAAGAAATAGAAGAGTTAGCATGAGCTAAATTGTCATCGTGAACTAAATTGAACGAAGAAACAGAAGACTGATCAATTATGTCTTGATCTTGAACCAGATATATGACTCTAATGGAGTTACCAAGTACTAGTGGCATGGTATTCAAAAGCCCCCGCACAATACAAAACTTGTGGTCAAATAGAATCTCACACTTGAATTGCTTTGTGAGTTGAGCCACAAAAATGAGGTTAAATTTGAAGAAAGGAACATAGAGAACATTGTGGAGTGTAAGATAAGATGAAATCTTAAAATTGCCTTTGAATTTAACAGTAAACTTAGCACATGTAAGAAGAACAATGTATAAAGGTTTGTAGAGAAGTTTAAGATAAGAGAGTAAGGCAATATCATGGCACATATGTATGCTTACACCACTGTCTATTACCCATTTACCAGATGAATTACTCTATGAAGTAGTCATACTAGAGACATTCATTGTTGCGAAGGCTCAACCATTAGAACCTTCTTCTTGACCACTTGAGTTGTTTTGCAACAAGGAAAAAAGATGTCAGCATTGAGATGCAGATAAACTAGGTATATGCGATGAGGATGAACTTGAAGGATTTTCTTCAGTTTCAACCGATGCATCAATTTTCTTTGACTTGGTGAACTTGAAGTCTTGAGGGAAAAGATGAACGCAGAAGCACTTGTCAACACTATCATCTGACTTCTTGTAGTAATTATAAGTTAAGGACGACTTATTTGTATCAAACAAGTCTTTCATTGTTGTTCTAGTTGTTACATGAATACATTGCTGAAGCTTCATTCACAATACCCGATGGATTACCAACTTCTCTATGTGATTCTTCTTAGAGAAGAAAATAATATTTTGAAGAGACCGATGGAGTTGGCTTCATGATAGGCACGTCTACGACGCATCTATAAACATAGATTTAGCACCATTTTACTAGACTTATGGGCGTTACTATGATGTGTTTGGTCCATTCCATTATCCGGAGCTATATGTCTGATTAAAGCTATAATGGAGCTTCTTAGAGCTAATGAGGATCTAAGGAAGGAGCGAGGACATAAAGAAACGGATTGAGGATCATAAGGAGCTAAAGGAGTTGAAGAAGACAACAAAGTCAATAGCGGCCACCTATATGTGTCGGTCCCCGCCGATGAGACGATCACAAAAACTCAACATAGAACCCATCGGCACCCACCGATATCTGTCAGCGCCCGCCGACCTTCAGACGGAACAAAAAGATCAAGTCTTTCTTTCTATCTTTCAGTTGCGATTCTGTTCGGATTTTTATTGTTTCATTTCGAGTTTGTTTGAGTTATTTTAATTAGTTTAGGGTTAGCCTATATAAAGGCTTTAGAATTATCTTTTTTGATAAGACGCTTTGTTACACATTCTATGCTTTAGGTTACGCTTGAGAGAATTGAGAGCCACTTTCATCGTTCTTCCTTGTAAATCTTGTTATGGATGGATAAAATCCGAATTTCTTAGTAAAGCATTCAAATGTTGTTTGGTTCGATGTAATTGAGTGATTTTGGTTTGTTAGCATTTATTCATTGTTTTTCTCTAAATTTCATTGTTATTGAATTCTGAATTTTAATGCTACATTGATCACCTAGGATTGAAGTCATTATTCATATATGTTAGGATAGATTAATGGCGTTTGTCTTAATTTATTCCTTTGAAACAAGCATGAGCACTGATTCGGTTTGAACTAAGTCTTAGTGTGGAAAATTGCATTGTAGGCTAATCACAAAATGCCTATTCCCTGGTGTTCTTCACATTATTGCTTCCATTGATTTGAACTATAGGCGTTCGTTGTAGTTAATCATGTTGGTTAGGTTTAGTATGCTCGGTTTGAGGTGCTAGATACTTGTCATATAGGAGTAGGGTAAAAAAAAATGCTAGAATAGTATTTTATGGAATCACAGTGATATTCATCAACTAAATGACATGAATTATACTTTGCTAAGATTAATCTCAAATACTTTTTCAAATCAATTCTTTTTGTTTTCGTAGTCAGTTTCCAAAACAATAAACCCCCCTTTCGTCTTTCATTTAGATTTGTCCAAATAAATCCTAAATAAGCCATTGTCTTATGTCTTGCTTCCACTATATTCTATCCAATAGGATTTAGTGTTATTTAGGTATGAAACTCGGCGAGATTTTAATCTCACCATCATTGGCTTAAACATTGTGTTTGCTTCAAATCCTTTCTTTACAATTTTTAACGACCGATAAACACGCGTTCATCAAACTAGCACCGTTGCCCGGGAGGCATAACAAAAGAATAAAAAAATATTCAGATTTTATTTGGACATTTCTTAGCGTGAACCACTTATATGGTTTACGCTCGTTTTGTTGAATCTTCTCCTATTTCACCTATTGTAGAGATAGAACGTGTGTTCCATCGTCTTAGGCGAGAGAGAATTTTGAACCAAAGAGAGGAGACATCTGTAAACTTGTTTGGAGAAATGGCTCGAACTCTAGAAGACTTGATAGCACCAAATTTGAGTCTACCAACAAGAGCTCTGACTGTATCTACGCTCCATGTTGGACAAAGATTCAAGCTAAAGACATGGGTAGTTCACTTACTACCCAAATTCAGCGGCTCAACACTAGAGGATTCCATGCAGCACCTAGAAGAGTTTGTGGAGGTGTGCATCAACCTACGACCATCGGATGTGGACGAGGAGAAGATGAAAATGAGATCCTTCTCCTTCTCCTTGAAGGAATCTGGGAAAGATTGGTATCACACCCTTACTTTGGATAGTGTTACGAACTGGGTGGACATGAAACTCTTTCTTGCAAAGTACTTTCCCACCATCAAATCCAATGCCTTGAAGAAACAAATTTGCAATATAGAGTAGGAGGGCAACAAATCTCTTTACGATTATATCGGGATGTTCAAGAAGCTGATCAAAACTTTCCCTTACCATGGCTATCAAGAGCACGACTTGGTCTTATACTTTCACAACGGCCTTCGGAAGGATGACTGCCCATGGTTAATGCAGCTTGCCAAGGAAACATACTATGATTAACACATTCAGTAGCCATGAAGATATTTTCTACTCTAGAGGATGATTCAAGGTAATACAACAAGCATGGAAGAAGGAGTGTGTCCAGCGCTACCCAAGCTGAGTCCAATGAGGTGGCGTTACTTAAGGAGAAAATCAGGAGACTAAAGCTTCGGGGCACCACTCACCAAGTAAAAGCATGTGAAGCATGCATAGATGATCTACATACTACGGACGCTTGTCCATCGTTCCAAGAAGAGGTAAATGCAGTTGGTTTCCATCAAGGCATGCCAAGGCCTTCCTATCAAGGACACAACAATCAGCCCTGGAGGAACCACCCACAATTTAGATAGAACAATACCAAAAACCAGCTCAATTCCCCTCCTCGTCAAAATCTACAATCCTATTACGAGATCATACAAGACTAGCTCCGAGCAACACCGACCTGCAAGGTGGGATCAAACAAGTCACCATCGCCATCACCAAGATCAATGAATCGATAGGCAATCTACAACAGCAAGTGAGTCAATCATCGACACCGTAAGACAATTGCAACAACAAATTTCAGGGCATCTTCCATCCCAAACAGAGAAGAATCCCGACATTCAAAATGTGAGTGTGTTGGGGGTGTGTGATGATAATCAAGATGAGGAGGAGAAAAATGTTAAAGAGGAGGATGGAATGCTAAGTCTTAATGAACTCATTGAAAACGAGGAAAAAATGGACAGAGAAGTCATCGGCACCCGCCGATACACTGTATGCGCCTGCAGAAATCTCGATATGACAACCTCAACATACAAAAAACTCTTCGGCGGCCACGACAAATCCATCGGCGCCCGCGGAACGGAAGATGAAATTTCCGGTTAAATTTTTGGAGAAACCATAGAAGTCATCAGCGCCATCCGAAATGCTATCAGCACCCACCGATCGGAGCAAGAAAACTTCAAATTTAGTTTCGTAGAAAATAGACATTCTATCGGCGCCCGCCAAAATACTGTCGGCTCTCGCCGACCACTTGCTTAGGAATTTGAAGTAGCTGATCCTCAAGTAAGCAACAACCGTACTTTGTGGAATGGTCGTTTCCCTTCTAAGAAATCTTCCGGTGACCGCCAACCTAATGCCGACGCTCTCCAATCCAACCAAGACGAGGAAAGTAAAGATTATTTAGGCTTTGCTAGCCGAGAGTTAAAGGAGAAAAATGATGGCCCAAATAGTCTAAGTCAAGAAATTCACAAGCTGTGCCAAAACCTTGACAAAGTAAGTTGCTGCTCGTCGGGCGGTATATGAGGGTAAGCATAAAGAATAATAGAAGCTTCGGAGAGAAGATTCCCGCATTCACAAAAATCTCACGAACGTTGGGTCTACATAGAGATGATGGAAAAGGGATTCGGGTACAAGTGCATGGACCTGAACTACATTTGAAGGGCACCGTGAGAGGAAAATGAGCTTGATTCCAGTGGCCGAGGTTCTATTCTAGGCGTGAGACACCATGAAGACAAAGATGAACTTCAAGAGTTCAAATTTAGTGAGGAGATGTCCACAAGCACTCACCGTCGTCTTAATTTCGAGAGTCATGACTCGAATGAGGTTTACCACGAACCACTACCACGCCTTAGAGGCTGTTTTTGACCGATCGCTATTCCCAGCGACTCCGAGGACAGCAGTCCTTCACACCCGATCAACCATCATAACCCACTTGAGCTTGACGATTCCGCTTTGGATAACGATGAGGTAGTAGACTCCTACACCGCAAGACGTGTTGCAACAATCAGTTGTGAGAACAAGGATGAGTCCCATGGAGAAGAGGCATAATATGAGGAGACGTTATATCAACTCTTAGCGAGTTGGACATCTACAAGACAAGGAGGAGTTTGATCAAGGCGTTCAACGACGTCGATAAGACTCACCCTTCTACACGGAGATAAGGGCGAATCCGGTCGGTGCACGCATTTTAGATGAGATCGCAGCCAGAAAGGAGAATAAAGAGAAAGGGCTCTCAAGTGGAGGAAGAAGAATGCCAAACACATGCCGATGAAGGAGGAGGATCCCAAGATGTTCACCATTCCCATCAATATCAGGAAGATGGATGTCGACCGAGTCTTGCTCAATCTAGGTGTGTCTGTTAATGTTCTTCCCTATTATCTTTACTATGACCTTGGTCTAGGTCATATGCAATTTACTAGAGTCTCCATTCAGTTGGACGACAAGACCACCATACTCCCAATCGGTAAAATGGAAAATGTATGGGTTCGTGTGGAAGAGTTTACTTTCCCCATGAACTTTTACGTTACAGAAAAGGAGTATGAAACTAAGGCGATCAAACCGTCAGTCTAGGGAGACCGTTTATGAGAACCGCGAGCGCGGTTATAGATGTGCAGGCAGGCAAAACCACCTTGAGATTTACTGGGAAAACCATTACATTTACAATGGACGATAAAATCACCAATCACTCATTGGTTCATTCCCTCAATGGGATTGAACTGGTTGTGCCGGGCTCGGAAGCTGGACTAATTTCACCAGGAGGACCTAGTCTCCGAGATGCTGATTTCCCTGTGCAGACTGATCACAAGATTAGTGGGACCCATGAAATTATATGTATGGGAAAGCCAAGAAGGAGTCCAGATCTAAGGCGAGCAAGCCTAGGAAGAAACGCCGACAAGGGCATACTCACACTGCTGCAAATTCCAACCATCTTCAAATTTGACGAGTAAAAACTCCCAAGTGTGTGGGCGACTCTTTTTTTTGTTAAAATGTAAATAATGTAAATGGTATGTCCCCATAAATGGGGAATTCAAATCACAGACAGTCCAAGAGCACACATGGCATAACACACATGCTATCCATACTATGCTAAATAATCAACAAACTAGTGTCCAAGTGCTGAAATAACCATGGTAATCGGAAACATGTCATAAAGAAGTCAAAAACATGAATACTAATCTGCTTGACAATAACCTCAACCGGAATCCGGTTGTGCTCAAAGACAAGTGCATTCCGCGCCTGCCAAACCAAGTAAACCGTCGCCGAAAGCGCAAAAGTCTGAGCCCTAGCAAGAACTCCTCCACCATGTGCATGCGCGCGCAACCAGACCATAGTACTATCGATAGAAGTGCAAGAGTGAGGAATGTGAAACCGGGTGCATATTGCCTGCCAGGCGCTCAGAACAACCGAACACTCAAAGAATAGGTGTGAATGAGACTCATCTGCCGACTCACAAAGACGACAACACAGATCAACGTCAAGAAAGAACAACCTGCCATAGGTAGATAACCGTCCGAGCACAGCCAACCACAAAATAAACGAATGCCTAGGAGTGTTATGCTTGGGCCAGACCTCAGCCTTCCTAGACACACTTGGTTTCCTATCCCGGAGTGCATCATACGCAGCCGAGACACGGAACCTGTCCGCAGTACACCAACTATCAAGAGTCTCCTCAACCTCCAACTCTCTATCAGCCATCTGAACAACTCTATCACTAGCTGCAGAATCCCCTTGATCAGGGAGGAATCTCGACGATGAGCTACCCAAGTGCTAGGGCTGTCAACACGCAGGAATCTGTGGTGAATCCAACAAACCCAAAGACTCTCCCGCCCCACAGAAATATGATAATAATGCTTCAGGAGGAAGCAGCTGTTCCAGACAGCCAAATCCCGCAGGCCTAGACCCCCCTCTTGTCTCGGACAGCAGACACTACTCCAGCTAACTCGCAGCCAACGCCACAGAAAATTCCTGCACATGGTGATCAGCGTAGAAAGAACTCCTGCAGGCACATGAAGAATAGACAACCAGAAACCCTCAACACCCTGAATCACAGAAGCCAAAAGCTCACGACGACCAGCAAAGGACAAACTCCTCCTCGCCCAAGCACTAAGATACCCACTGATCCTGTCCAGAAGCGGCTTATAGTCCATAACCCGAAGGTTGTGTGGACTGATCGGGATCCCAAGGTACCGAAAAGGAAACCTACCCTCGCGAAAACCCGTAATAGCATGTAAAGTACCCACTTCATCATCTGGTACCGAAGCCAAAAACATAGAGGACTTAGCTGCACTAACCTGTAAGCTAGACATATCCCCAAACTTCCTGAGACAGTCACTGAGGATGGAAACAGAAGGAACATCTCCCCAACAGAACAAAACAACATCATCAACAAAGATCAAATGGGTGAGCTCAATACCTGCGCAATGCTGATGGTAACCAAACTCTGGAACAACAGTATCCCTGCGCATCAATCTACTGAACATCTCCATACACAACACAAATAACAGAGGAGAGAGAGGATCGCCCTGCCGTAATCCTCGTCGACCAGGGAAAAAAAATGAAGACCCCAGTTGACCTTGATCGAATAAGTAGCAGTAGTGACACACTCCATAACCCATGCACAAAACCGAGCAGGCAGACCCAGATGACGCAAAGTGAACCGAAGGAAATCCCAAGACACAGTATCATATGCCTTGGCAATGTCTACATTCAGGAAGCACCGTCTGGTATCCTTCGTGACTGAGTATCTCCTCAACAGTTCTTGGACGAGAAAGATATTCTCACTCATCAGCCGCCCCTCCACAAAAGCGCTTTGGGCCGGGTCAATGAGAGTACCAAGAACTCTGGAAAGCCGACTAGTCATGATCTTCGAGATCAGCTTGTAGACAACATTCCAGCATGCAATCCTCCAGTAGTGCTCAACTCTGGATGGGGAATCCACCTTTGGAACAAGAGAAATAACAGTGTGATTGAGCTGTTTCAGAAGTCGCCCACTGACAAAGAACTCCTTCACTGCTGCACACACATCAGGACCAGTAATCTCCCACGAGGCCTTGAAGAACCTCGCATTGAACCCATCAGGGACCGGGGCCTTCTCATCACCAATAGACCAAAGAGCATCTCTAATCTCATCAACTGAGACATCAACACCCAAGGAATCACTCGCTTCAGCAGACAGGCGAGGACCAAGGGAAAACACAGAAGGAGCAGTCAACTGAACTGGCACAACAGTCCAAAATAACCCCTGATAAAAAGCAAGGAACTCAACCGCAACCGCTGAAATACTAGTAGTAGGCATACCAGTCTTGTCAATCACTGCAACAATGTAGCTCTTCCGAGCATTAGCCTTCATCAGGCTATGGAAGTACCTCGTACACTGATCACTCAATAGAACATATATGGCTTTCGCCTGCTGCCCAAGAAAACTAGCTTCAGCGACAGAGATCCGAGAAGCAGCTACACGTGCATCAGAAGCAGCCTGAATCAATTCCGGAACATCCGGACCCTGTCTGAGATCCTCTAAAGCAACATCAAATGCAGAGATAGCCACAACAACACGAGAGGAGATCTGACTAAACTCAGCCGTATTCAGGCACTTCAGAGGGTACTTCAAGCTCTTGAGGAGTTTGGCAAGTCTGAACTGGCACGTGCCCTGCGGAGGATGCACCCAACCATTCGAGACCACCTCAATAAACCGTGGATGATCAGCCCACATGCTAAAGAACTTGAAGTACATTCGCCCACTAAACTCAGGTCGTCTGAGAGTAACGACACAAGGCTTGTGGTCCGAAAGGATACCAACCTCTGGGTAGTCAACCCTAACGTAATGCTCAGCAGAAAACCAACCAAGATGAACTAGAACTCTGTCAAGCTTACTCCAGACAGTCCCATTGGTCCAGGTATAGAGTGAAGTACTAGACGTAGGAGCATCTGTCAGCCCATGTCGCCAACAGGCCTCAATCATATCTCTACACTAAGGCATACGAACAACTTCACCATGAAATCTCTCGTTCGCATTCATGACACAGTTGAAATCCCCTGAGCAGCCAGGGAACATCATGTGCCGCAAACAGCTGATCAACATAACCCCAAAGTGGCTGCCTGGCAACAACAAAATGAAGACCATACACAAAGCAGATACCATATCGAACACCAGAAGTCTTGCACGTAACAAGACACCCAATATGCTGCGTAGACATAGTTAGAATCTCCAAATCAACATAGCTAGGATCCCAGACAACAAGAATACGGCCGCGCTGGTCTAGGTGAAAATTTGTAGTGAACTCCCAACCAGGAACCATACGCCTAACAAGAGCAGTAATGTCACCTCTACCATACTTAGTCTCAAAAAGACCACATACCTTAGCAAAGAACTTGCGAATCACCTCCTTCACGCCATTTTGTTTCTGGGCTTGGCCAAGCCCTCGCACATTCCAAGCTAAGGCATTCATTGGGAAACCTCTTTACGGACGCTGCTAGGACGTCTAAGATTCCTCTTCCCATTACCGACAACCGTTGTAGACGCCATATCAACATCCAACAACCTCAACTCTCTCAAATCCATAGTAGCCCCCTTATGGGGGCTAGCAGGTGGTGGGATGTCCGCAGAGTGCTCAACTGCCAAGTCCGTAGGTGCCGCTGTGTCATTGATGGACTCAAGCCTACGACTCTCCTCCCCTGACACAGAAGGTCCACACGTCTCCTTAGCAGTCACATCCCCCAACCGAAGGTCCACCCTAGGTGCCAAACCATCAATCGATACCTGAACATCAACAACAACAATAGTCTTGCCCGCAACAATAGGGGCCAAATCACGATCAACCTGACTCATATCCTGTGGCAGCTCAGACTGGACCACAGTCCCCACACCCTCAGACTGAACCCCTGCTGGGTCACTAGGAGGACTCTCGGTCTAAACACCAATCTGACTCCTCTCAGGCACCGCATCAACACTCACAGAAGGAACCTTTTGCAAAGCCAGAGTAGCTGCCTTCGGACCTTGTTCCTTTCGCTTTCCCTTCATACCAATATCTGCCCGCTTCTCCTTAAACTGACATAGCTCATCCGAGTGACCAAAATGAAAACAGCCCTTGCAATACTTAGGCTTGTTTTCAATCAAGAAAGTAGCATCTATGGACTCCCCATCATCAAAATCCAAGGTCACACCTCTAGAGATAGGAGAAGCAAAGTTTACCTCTACCAGAACTCGAGCATAAGACCCCCGCAACCTACTGTCCGTGACAGTATCAACAAACAAAGGCTTCCCCACATGCGAAGCAATCCGACTAAGAATATCACTTGTCCAAAAGTTCTTTGGTAAACCAAAGATCCGAACCCATAGTGGAATGGTAGCAATGTCACGTCGATTAAACGTGAACTTGTCTGGGATCATCTTCAAGATGATAGGCCTGTCAAACATGAAATATGGTCCCCCAAGTAGCACCGTATCTCTATCCATCTCAGAATCAAATGAGAAAATCAACGAACCTTCCTCAACCTTATACTTGGCCTTCACACCCCATCCACACATCAATTCAAGCAACATCTGATGACCCGGATTATAACCAACATACTGACCAAGTAACGACCATCCCCAGACCCTCACAATAGGTAATCCATCAGAAACACGAATAGCAACATGATCCGAAGTAGGAGGAACGAACGAAAGCTTACCTCCCAAGCCCGTATTCATAAAGATCTTCCTCGATTTCTGGGCCCTAGCATTTGGTACAACCCGAACCGGAACAGGCTGCGTAGTCGCAGTGGTCATAGCAGGCACATCCGAGGACGCACTAGGTGCAGTTGGCATAGCAGGCTGATGTTGCACACAGTCCACAGGGGCAGAATCCGAACGAGCCGCGCCCGCAGCAACTTGTAACCCAAGTAAATCACCCACCGTAAGAGTCGAAGGGAAATTTTCCGTCATCGCAGGAACATCAGAACCACTCGCGCACGCAGAAACATTACCAGCAGAGTCCGCTTGAACCGGTAACGGTGGAAAACTACGCGCATAATCCTCCTTATCAGATAGCTCATCCGAGTGATGAACCGTAAACAACCCTACCTGTTCCTCAACCACACCAGAATTCCCATTGACCAAACCTGGTGGCTCCTCAGCAGACATAACCGTCGAAGAATGTTTCAAAGAAGCACCCTGTGCCGTCAGACTCACCCTCGACCCAGATTTAGCAGCCGGAGATGTAGAGTTCGACCCCTTGCGTTTGTTCTTATTTCGCCCCATGAGAAATGACGAGGAAAGCACAGAACCAAACAAACAGGGGGAAAGACGAAGACAACACCGTAGACAATCTCACCACTCAGAAACACCGCAAGAGACTACACAGCAGAGACGATCAAGAGTTCAAACCTGCAGTTTTACGAAGTACGATATGCAAAATCCCCGCAGAGGACGCAACCTTGCACAAACGAAAAACAGAGGATGAAATCAGGAGTTCAAACTTGCATAGACGAAAGCCAGAGGAAGGAATCAGGAGAGCCGACGACGGAAGAACACAACACCGCAGACGACCCACCACACAGAACCACCACAGATGTACAACCGGCCAACACCACCAGGCGAATACTGCCCTCCCGGTACAGCAACACCGCCACTGCTAGTGTTCGCACCTTTGACGTCGACCTCGTGAGGAGATCGACGGAGGAGGGACAGTGGACTGAAACCCGGCGGCTATTCGAAAGTGACGATCGGCGAACGACTATGCAAACTATAACATACGAAAACAGAGTATGGAAGCAGCGGACGAAAAAAACAGGCCTACACCGCCGGAACCTCGAGAGGAGGCACCTGCTTGGCCAAAAGACGAGCACCAACACTGGCCGCCGCCGGAGAGACTCCCTACCAACGAGGCGTTGGTGCCTGAACACGGCGGCAGTTAGGGCACCGTCAGTATTATGATATACGTAATATTAGGGTTACCAAATAGAGAGATTTTTTTTCAAATTTTTTTAATTGGCGACTCTTTTATGAGTTGAGTTGAGATGAGAGTCGAGCCATGACTCTAAACAAGATGCTTCTCGAGATGCAACCCGAGCAAAGGTAATTTTCTTTTTATTTTTCTCTTAATTTAGGTTGCATTTTGATTCATAGGTTAAATCGAGTCATTGAGTCATCTTCCGCAAAACAAAATTTTGAGCTATACTGTAAAAATCGTTTTGGTCTTTTGAACCAAACTTTTTCGAAATCGAGTGAAAGCGTTTTGTGAGGAAAATAGGATGAGTGTGAAAAAGACAAGAGCGATAAAAAAATAGAGTGTAAAAGAATAGAGCGGAAAGAAAAAATAGAAATATATATACATATATATGTTGTAGGACCAAGATAAGAAATGAGGGAAAAGTCATTGAGTGTGAAAAAGAAAGTGAGCGATGAAGTGTTTCTTAGGTGTGAGATGGTCGATGAGATCAAATCGAAAAACAAGAGAGTTGTGTGAAAAAAAGAGGTGACGAGTGTGTGCGGTTTTGGTAAGGATTCATGGAAATTAAATTAGACATACAAAATTACCAAAATACCCTTAACCCCTCTTCATCTGCTCCTCCCCCACCAACTTTCCTAAAACCCTTACAATAATAGAACACAAACCCTCATTTTCCCTTCCAATTCACCACTATATAAACTATTTCCTCTCCCAAATTAATCCATAAAAATAAAAAACCCACTTTCCCACTCTCTTTCACGAGCAAAACCCAGAATTTTCATAGCTGTTAGCGACGCCTGCCTATTTCCATCGTTGCCCACAGATTGTAGTTGCGAACTCAGACATTTCAATTTCTCACCAAAACCCGCTGCCCAAAAACATACCACTAGCTTCCTCATCCTCCAATCTACATTTAGAGGGTTGATTTGGCTGATTTGGAAGTCATTTGCACCACCAGTCCAAGGTTTCTTGTTCATTGGAGTTTCGCACCACTACCGGCGCCCGCCTATAGCCATCGGAGCACGCCGATACCAACTAACCCAAATCCATGACCGCGGGAAGTTACTTTTGAAGCTCTTGAGGACATTTTCGGTGCCCACCGATAGCCATCCACACCCGCCGTTAGTTGTTCTTTCCAAAATTGACAGAGTTGCCATCGGTGCCCGCCGATACCTGTCCGCGCCCGTCGATAGCCTCTCTGCCCACCACTTCGATAATTTTTCTTAGCCAAGCTCTTAATTTCTTAAATCAAGTATGAGTTCTACAAACGAGCTTTGTCCTTCGGGGCTAGTTCGAGCCACATACCTGCTAGGAAAAAGGGAAAGAAAACTGAACCGTCGGAGATTACATCTAATGTGTGAAACCGCAATGTTATGAGCATAATGTTTTTCGACAAGTAGTTCTGTCAAACTTTGGGGATCGATCGCTTCTACGGGAGATGCTCGATCAGGCCGGGTTGGGTGAATTATTTTGGCATGAGCGTGCTAACGTACGTAAGTTAGACGTAAGAGTTTCTATGAACTCTTCGTATCAACGAGAGAACGAGAATGATCAAGTTAACCTTGGGTGGATGAACGGCGGTGCTCAACATCGATGACTTACGTGATTTTTTTGGTGTCACCAAGGAACCCATACCTTTCACTACTAACGAGAATGGGCATTTTGAATTTTGGCTCAGTTCAACGGGTATGAACTAAGACTCACACATCTCAAACTATAGTTATTTGTGGTCGTACCCATGCCTTGGTGTCACCCACAAGGTGATTCGTTTTGCATTATTTGGCCACCCGTAGGTCAACAAGTCGCCATTACTGACTTGATGGCGATGTGGATGTTTACGCGGAACGACACCATGGTTGTGGATTGAGTTAGTGTGTTTTTGAAGAGTTGCTTAAAGTTCCAGAGCACGACACCTATACGACTCTGTATAGGAGGGATGAATACTTTGATCGGGAACTCGCTACATCTTATCCATCCCGATGAGGAACCGGTTAGTTATGATTCTCAGTTCAACGCTGTCGGAATGAGGGTTTTTCACATGCTTCAGACATATATTGTGCACCGGCAGGGCAGAGGCCAGGAGGTCCACTCTTACCTTTTCGGAGCCGGGTGCATGCATTCATTTATGCTCCCTAGGCCCGAATCTCTGCCATACCCCGACGAAGACTATGCGGAATGGGACCTCCGCCAATTGGCCGGTATTTATGCGCCTCCCCTCTTCCTCTACCAGCAGCAGAGTAGGATTACTAAGGTTGTCTGGCCTACGATAGAGTGCAGAGCCTGGATCAGCACTTCATCGATTATACAGCCGCCCAGGATGCTCGTTAGGTCATCCAGGAAGCTCGCTAGGCTGCAAAGGATGCTCATTGGGCTACGCAAGACACATCCTGGATCCATCAGGATGAGCGGATGCAACAGATGATGGAGATGATGCAACACTGAGATGCTTTTGCTAGGTCCCAGTACCCAAGCTATCCACCACCACCACCACAACAATAGCGATATTCTTATATTCTCCCATTGATCTTTTGTTTATGTCCGATATTAGCCTTGAGGACAATGCTTAGTTTAAGTGTGGAGAGGTAGATTTATTGTTGTTACTTGTACATATTCTTGTAAATCTGAAAAACACAAAAATGAAAAAAATTAAATAAAAAAGAGGCATAAATAAAAAGAGCCAATATAAAATCCTGGGATGAGTGAAAACCTTTTGAGGAGCTCAGGCAAGAAGCAGGTAATCTGGCTGGCATTAGGCCTATCAAAAAGAGATTCTTGAGAGTTGTGAGGTAAGTGGGATCGTTTGTGAGAGTGTTAAGTGAAAACCCAAAAGGGCGCTTGATCAAGAACTGGAGTGAAAGGAATTTGAGTATTTAGGATGGTTCTTGTCCACATTTTGGCGCCGGAGACATAAGTGTTGGAGTATAGGAGTGTTTCGGATAAGTTTCACAAGGAAAGATAAGGTTTACATTTTATTTTTATTTTTACCTCTCATTGAGCTTACATGATTTAGATCTCTTTGTTAGAGTATCTTGGACTTAGTTTGCATTTCACATGAGGTATTTTGATAATTATTTTTCTTTTGGGAGATTCGTAGACACATTTTTGGCGATGGTATGGATTAGATACTAGGATTAGAATTCTTTTCCGGTGTTTGATGCATATTGTTATGGTTGTGCTATGAGGATCTTTTCTATAAGAATTAGTGGTTGAGATGCGTTGTTGGGATGGACATAATTTATAGGTGTAGGTCATTATGGTGTTTGAAGAGGAGAGGTGTAGGATGGAGTTAGGATTTTTATTTTTGATTTTTGACATTTGTTTTTAGAGGAGAATTAAGATGTTCATTGTTTCTATTGGTTACAGTTACATGGAATACATGACTATATGTTTACGAATGACTACTTTTGTGAGGATTAAGAGGATTCTAAAGTGATATTAGATGTTGATATATAGGCTTGATTGGATTAGGGACGAGCTTTGTTGGGTGTTACTTTCTATGTGAGCATTTTTGTACTTGAGCTTTCTACATGGGATTTACTAAGAGTAGAGTGGTATTTTGTTCCACTCGGGACGAGTAGAAGTTTAAGTGTGGGGATGTTTGATTGGAACGTCTACGACGCGTCTATAAGCATAGATCCAACACCATTTTAGTAGACTTATGGGAGTTATGGTCCATTCTGTTATTCGGAGCTGTATGTCTGATTCAAGCTGTTATGGAGCTTCTTAGAGATAAACAAGAGCTAAATAAGGAGCGAGGACGAAGAGGAGCAGATTGAAGATCATAAGGAGCTAAAGGAGTTAAAGAAGACAGTAGAGTCATCAGTGACCGCCTATATTTGTCGGCACCAACCGATGAGATGATCAGGAAAATTCAGCAGAGAACCCATCAACACACGCCGATAACTGTCGGCGCACGCCGATCTCCCGACAAAACAAAAAGATCAAGTCTTTATTTCTATCTTTCAGTTGCAATTATGTTCGGATTTTATTGTTTTATTTTCAGTTTTTCTGAGTTATTTTAACTAGTTTATAGTTAGCCTATATAAAGGCTTTAGAATTATCTTTTTCAGAAGACGCTTTGTTACACATTCTACACTTTAGGTTACGTTTGAGAGAATTGATAGCCACTTTCATCGTTCTTCCTTATGTACTTTGTTCTTGTGTTTTTGTGAGTTTCTCTACAGGTTAGTGATAGGCGTAGTTTAGCGGGGCATAAGAAGAGGTTATTAGCACCATTGAGGAGCATAATAGCAATAATATAAGGGTGTTTCGGTATTTGGTACCTAGGCAACGTGATATGCCATTTAACAAGGAGAAAGCTGCGCCAGAACCGAAGGCGCGATTGCGTCACCTTTGGGAGCGATCGCGTCCTGTCTCCAGAAGCCCAAGCGCGGTCGCGCATCTGTCGGCACGATCGTGCCTTTGCCTAATGCGGGATTCTAAACGGGGCTTTCCGAATTATGACTTGCCGCGGGCCTCCTCCTCCTCACTGCTAGAGTTTTGGAAGAGCTTTAGGATATATAAGCAACTACGGGTGCCTCCATTTGCATTCATTCAGGATTCCAAATACTTTGCCATCATTTGAAAGAGATTATGTTCTAGTTTGTTTCCATTTCATTTGATCACTGAAACCTTCGAATCAGCCTCGGTTGTAAGATATTCTACCTTTGTTCTAGTTTATGTTGAATTGTTTCTTCTCTTGTGCCGTAAATGTTATTGAATTAAGCTTGATTTTCTAGATTGATCATTTAGTTAGATAAGTTTAATTCATTATTGCTAGGTTTAAGTTCGTCCGAGTTGGAGAACTTAACCATTTGGTAGCGCAAATCACTAGGACTAGTTGACCTTGAGATTGTAGGGAGTTGAATGCATGATCAATATCAAGGATATTTAGTGCACCTATTTATTCCTGAACGTACTGCTTCTAGGTTGTATAGACTTGATAGTTTCAAGGCTATAGAGTAGTTAGACGCTATTGGCACTAGGTGGACCAATAGCAACTTTAGAACAAGATTTAGGACAATTCATTTGAACTATTGAACTTAAGAGGAATAGAATATCAATGATATACCCGTTTATTTGATGTGTGGATGTTGAATGAATGAAATGTGTTTATTCAAATATCATTTATTCACATTTCCTTAGTTAGAACAAATAATCAAAACTCCCTTTTGGTTATTTAAGTGTCAATCATATTATTTACATCAGAATTAATTTCCCTGACTCTTCGTGAGATCGACACTTTCTTACCACTTTACTAGTTAAAGTAGTAGTCAGATATTTAGTATTTGATCGAGCATAACGATGCACGTTTTGTGGTTCATCAAATTTGGCGCCATTGCCGGGGAGTCAGAAAGACTTGATTCTTTTGTATTTAATTCATTTGACCAAGGTGCTGAAGCACACAAGCCAGCACCCGTCCTACTAATCACCTTTCTGTTGAGCGAATTCAAGGAAAAAAGGTAATTATCGAAGACATGGCATCCTGGCTGAATAATGGGAACAACTGTACGTTGGCAGAGAAGATAAATTCAGATAGGGCGCAACAACACCAAGTGGTGAGCCTACCGCCCATAGAAGGAATAGACTCATACCGGATAAAACCCTGAATGATAGAACTACTTCCCATCTTCCATGGTCATGCTGACGAAGATTCGATCATGCACCTGAGCATATTCAATGACATTTGCTTATGCACTAAGCCTCCAAACACACCCGCAGAACACCTCAAATTGAGGACATTCTGATTGACTTTGAGAGACCGTGCTCGAGCCTGGTATTACTAGCAGGGAAACAGGTCTATAACCATCTGGGAGATGCTGCACAGAGAATTCTTAAACCAATACTTCCCAGCTGGCAAAGTTCAGAATGTTTAAGAAAGAAATTTCCCACATCGAGCAAAAAGAGGTGGAAACCCTTCATGATTATTTAGAACGCTTCAAAGTATTGGTGGGAAGTTGTCCTTTTCATGGGTACAATGAAGAGAGCTTGGCAATGTTTGTAAAAGGATACAAGGAGTTGTTCGAGATTTTCAATAAGTGTGAGGTGAACATTCCGCTACTCAAGCTAATCAAGAGCGTCCCTCGATACGCCATGTTCTTAAAAGAACTATGCACAGTCAAGAGGAACCAGAAAGTAAAGAGGCAACAAAAGATCACTCTAAGCGAGTAGGTGTCAGCTGTGATGCAAAGACGCATGCCTAAGAAGCACAACGATCCCGGAATGGTAAGCATCCCATGTCGAATAGGCAAAACCCACTTAGAAAAAGCAATGTTAGATCTAGGTGCGTCCATCAAAATGATTACATACTCTTTATACAAAGAGTTGGGACTAGGGTCTCTGCAAGACACCGGGATAGTTATTCAGCTAGCTGATATGTCCACTGTTTACCCCAAGGGAGTAGTCGAGGATGTTTTAGTTATGGTTGATAAACTGATATTTCCGGCCAACTTCATAGTCCTAGATATGGAACATGGGGGGAAAACGACACCTATTTTGCTAGGGAGACCATTCATGAGAACGCCTAACACAAGGATAGATCTGGCTAGCGGACTACTAACTTTGGAGTTCATTGAGGAGGTCATTACGTTCAACCTTTTTGATGCAATGAAACACCCTATAGAAGACGCTGCTTCAATATGCTCCCTGGACCTGGTTGACACTGTAGTCCAAGACTCATTCAATATTGGTGGTACTGACTCGTTGAAACCAGATATAGAGAATAGTGTTGAACCAGTACTTGAGGACGAGATGATTCCAGAACACAACAGTAAAACTGAGGTACATCTGGCCGGTGGTCCCGCTTCAGTAATATCAGAGAACGAGAGACTCCTTCCCTCTATTGTGCAAGCACCCAAGATTGAACTGAAGAAACTGCCAGAACACCTGAAATACGCATTCCTGGGGGCAGGTGACACCCTACCGGTGATCATTTCGAGCAAGCTGTCAGAGAAGCAGGAAGAAAGGTTGGTAGAGGTGTTGAAGGACAATACTGAAGCACTAGGATGGACAATTGCGCTTATCAAAGGAATTAGCCCTGCCACCTGCATGCATCGCATCCTGCCAGATGAGGGAGCAAAACCCTCTAGACAACCTCATAGGAGACTTAACCCACCGATGATGGAGGTGGTCAAGAAGGAAGTGCTCAAGCTACTATGTGCGGGTATGATTTTCCCCATTTTAGACAGCCAATGGGTAAGTCCGACGCAGGTCGTCCCTAAAAAGGGAGTTATTAAGGTGGTAAAGAACAATCAGGGCGAGCTAGTTCCCACAAGGGATCAGACAAGATGGCGAGTTTGCATCGATTATCGCAAGCTGAACGCGTTAACCAAGAAAGATCATTTCCCCTTACCGTTCATCAACCAGATGCTTATGAGACTGGCCGGTAAGCCTTACTATTGTTTCCTGGACGGTTACTCAGGGTACTTTCATATCGCCATCGCTCCAGAAGACCAGGAGAAGACCACATTTACCTGCCCCATGGGCACTTTTGCATACAACAGAATGCCTTTTGGGTTGTGTAACGCACCCGGTACTTTTCAATGATATATGGTGAGCATCTTCTCGGAATTTACTTCATGGACGATTTCACAGTGAATGGGGACATTTTCGATAACTGTCTAGATCAACCAGCCCTCGTTTACGAAGATGTGTCGACACGAACTTGGTACTCAATAGGGAGAAGTGTCACTTCATGGTGGAACAAGGAATTGTTCTTGGCCATATCGTGTCTGAAAAAGGGATTGAGGTACATAAGGCCAAGGTTGACGTTATCTAGTCACTACCATACCCAAACAACGTTAAAGACGTCAGGTCATTCCTCGGACACACAGGCTTCTACCGACGGTTCATTAAATATTTTTCCAAAATCTCCGCACCCTTGTGTGAACTCTTGAAAAGGAGGTGAATTTCGAGCTGACCAACGAATGCAAAAGAGCATTCGGCACGTTAAAATCCCACCTCACAGAGGCGCCCATCATCAAGGCCCCTGATTGGACCGCCCCCTTTGAGATCATGTGTGACGCTAGCGACTATGCAGTAGGAGCAGTCCTCGGTCAGAAAATAGGAAGAGCGATGCATGTAATTTACTACGCTTCGACAACTCTTAATGGGGCACAGTGGAACTACTCCACCACGGAGAAGGAAATTTTAGCCGTGGTCTTCTCCCTAGAGAAGTTCATGCAATATCAACTGGGCACCAAAGTCATCATCCATGCAAATCATGATGCACTACGATATTTGATGACCAAGAAGGGTTCAAAGCCACGACTGATTCGATGGATTCTTCTATTGAGTGAATTTGTGGAGATAAGAGATAAGAAGGGAGCCGAGAACTTGGTGACGGATCATCTAAGCAAAATAATTCAGGACGATGCGACATATAGAACCCCTATCCTTGCAGAATTCCCAGACGAGACGTTGTATAAACTGTCGACAGTGTCTAGCATCCACCTGCACCGGAACCCTGAAGAGGAAGTATTAGCAATAAAGTCTTTCAAACCGTGGTTCGCAGACATGCTAAACTACATCGTCCAAGGTGAGTTCCCCCCAAATTTCTCGAGATGACAAATGGACAAGATTAAGCGCAAAAGTCAGCTATACATTTGGGACGATCCGTACCTGTGGAAACACTGCGCCGACAGAATCATCTGATGATGTCTTTCATATAACGAGGTACAATCTATCCTAACTTTCTGTCATTCACATGCATGTGGGGGTCACTTTGGGGCTAATAAGACAGCCACGGAAGTACTGGAAGTAGGCTTTTATTGGCCAACCATCTTTCGAGATGCGTATACTTTCTGCAAGGCATGCGACCGCTGTCAGAGGATCGGAAAGATATCAGAAGAGATGAGATTCCACAAACACCTTTAGTCTTTTGCGAAATTTTTGATGTTTGGGGCATTGACTTCATGGGGCCTTTCCCGACCTCCAATGAGAATATTTATATTTTGCTTGCGGTGGACTACGTTTCCAAGTGGGTGGAAGCGAAGGCCACCAAGACTGATGATTCCAAAGTAGTGGCAGATTTCCTAAAATAACACATATTCTCGCGGTTTGGAATTCCAAAAGCGATAATCAGTGATCAAGGGACTTACTTTTGCAACAAGACAGTAAGCGCACACCTGAGAAAGTACCATGTAACACAAAGAATATCCACTGGCTATTACCCACAATCTAATGGCAAAAAAAGGTCTCCAATAGACAGATCAAGGGCATCCTAAAAAGACAGTAGCCCCAAACAGAAAAGACTGGAGCTCGCGGATGAATGATTCACTATGGGCCTACCAAACGGCGTACAAGACACCAATTGGAATGTCACCATTCCGGTTGGTATATGGAAAAGCATGCCATATCCCCGTGGAATTGGAGCACAAGGCGTGGACATGCGGAGACTGCAAATCCTCGAGTTAGACAAAATACGTAAAGACGGGTATGAAAATGCAGTAATATACAAGGAAAAGACGCGAGCCTGGCACAGTAAGCATATCATGCAGAAATAGTTTTAGGTGGGAGACAAAGTTCTGCTATACTAGTCTCGCTTGCAACTCTTTCCAAGAAAACTATGGTCCTGATGGAATGGCCCATACACCATAGCTCACGTTTACCCACATGGCGCAGTGGATCTTCTTGACCCAAGAACAAATAACGTCTTCAAAGTGAATGGTCAGAGGATCAAACCGTATCAAGAAGGGTTCATCAAAGAAAATCTTGAAGAAACGGCTCTCGAGGAGCCGGAAACGCTTGAATAAAATACATAGTAAGAAGTCCGGCCGAGGACTCAAAACACGGCGCTGCTCGGGAGGTAACCCGAGGTACCGTATTTTTCTGCTTCATATAAAATAGCTCGGTTTTGTAGACGAACAAGAGCGATCACGCTCCATTCCGACGCGCCCGCATTCATTATCCTGCAAGCGAATGCACATTTTTACAGAAACGTAGACGCGACTGCGCTTCTCCCGATGCGATCACGTCTCTGCCTGATCTCAGCAAACCGGACGGAAGAAACAAAAAAATAATAATTTAAAACCACATCCTCACAAAACTATACCCTCATTCTCCTCCCCATTATTCTCTTCCACACACACCAAAACCTAAACACTACCCCTCCTCTCAAAGCATCAAACCCTCACACACCCCTCAAATTCACCATTATTCCTAACAATTTCACCATAACAAGGAAGAATCCCCACTCATCCTCTCAAAATTCTACATTCTCCATACCTCCTTTCCAAGTTCAACATTCGTCCACAATCTCCACCCTCACCCTCTTAAATCAACGAAAATGCCTTCAATTCGGAAGGAGCCACCTATTCCGTGCCACAAGCGAGCCTCTCCGTCGAAAATCCGGCCCGAAACAACCGCATGAATTCCCGAACAACAAAGGCGCGATCACGCCTAACCTCGACGCGATCACGCACTTGAATCTTCCACACCCGCGGCCGCGCATAACCCACTGTAAGACTGCCCAATTTCTTCTCGTTTTTCCACCTCCTGCCGCGGTTTGTTGTGTTGGTGGTTGTTTGTGCTTGTGCTAGCTTGTGAGTGTTGGTCTTGCCTTGTGGTTGCCAATTTTGGTTGAATTTTGGAGTGAGAATGTCTAAGCATTCACGAAAGGAAGTAGTTTTTTTTTCCTCCGGCAGTCGTCCCCAAGGCCCGAATCCGACTAACATATTTGACGACAAACAAATTATGGCAACAAAGTTCTTCGATTCCGCCACACTTGATCGTCTAGGGATGCTTGAAAGTATGGAAGATATGTTTGACAATGCCGGGTTGGGAGACTTCATAGAGCTCACTGCCCCCACATTCCCAAAACTTACGAAAGAATTCCTCGTCCCCTTCCGTGAGCGTGGCTTGGTGCAAGCAAAGATAATGACGGGGCGATACAACCACTGGAGGTGGAAGTTTGGACAATGCGGCGAGCACACCATTGTTCTGCCCCGACAATTCATCTATGGTCCAATCTACCTATTCCGGATTCTTCCCGATAACACGGGCATTGAGGCAGACGAAGACTCAGCAAATGAGCAGGCCCCGCCCCCCAGTACGAAGGCCAAGATGTCCCACTAGGACCATCTGTCCAGGATTGGCAAGAGCGTCTGTTCAATCAGATGCATTAGATCCAGACAGGCTTTGGGAACATTCAATCACAGTTGGCGGGATACTCCTCTCTAGAGCAGCAATTAGCGGGGATGCGTCTGGGAATGGAGGACCTGCATGCAAGCATAGTAGGGTGGCGCCGCAGCTATCAACGGGATTTTGGCCAGCAGTATGATGTGGAGGAGTGCTATGATGAGGAGTGAGGTGTGTGTTCTCTTTCCCCTAACCTTTTACCTTTGTCTTTCTTGTTCACAATAGGGACATTTTGCGCTTCAAGTGTGGGGGAGGAGATTCATACTTTGCTAGGTAGTTGTTGTATATAAATAAAGAAAAAATTTGCTTGAGTGTGATTTGATGTTGTGTCGATTGAAACAATTATGTCCCTGATTTCGTGTGATGCTATGTTAGGAAAATTGAGTTCAAACCCTTGAATCTGTAATGGTTTTTGATACTGCAAGTACATTGTGGTTGTTGAATAAGCTGAGTTAGTCTTAATAAATCATGAATTGAGCATGTTGATATATGAATAGGATGCACTAGGAAGATGTTAGGAATACACGTTGACCAGCCTATTTCTTAATCTATCATGTGATTGTCGTTAGGGAGTATGTCTGACCCCCGTCCTACTTAAGTCAAAGAAAAGGAATAAATAAAGGTAGTAAAATTCAAGTGAAAGAAAGTCGGAAGAGCACGTGATGCCCAAAGTGTGAAATAGAACCGATGGATCGATCCTCCATGACCTATTGAGCAAAGTACCTTCTACCTAAATAATTTGGCCCGGACCGTAAAATGGACGGGCCCGAAAAAAAAAAGAGAAAGTGAAACTTGAGTAGGATAAAAGGGGGCCAATAGAAAAACAATAAGCATTGGACTAGTTGTGTCTCAAGCGTATGGTATGAAGCATCTGAGGACAAGGATTGATTGTTAGGCTGAATTTTCTTGATGTTCGATCACATAATATTTAGGTAGAAGCCACCGTTACGTTTTTTTTGGATAAAAACTTCCATGAAGCTATCTCGGAGGAACATTGTGAAAAGGGAAAGAAGTTGTTGAAACAATTGCGTTTGTTTGAGTCTATGATGGAGTGAGTTTCTTGCTGGGCAGTTGTCTTTGAGTGTTGGTTTTGATCATGAGTGTTATGTTGGAGTCGGAATCTACACATGTGCTTGGATGTTTCAGGTGTTTCTATGGAGCGCTATTGTCAAGGGTGAGGAGTCAGTGCTTTCAAGTTGTTTCCCACATGAGTGAGGCCACGGGAATTAAAGGGAGAGTAAGGTGATTTCAGCTTGCTCAAGGACGTTCAAGAAGTAAGTGTGGGGGAATTTGATAGGCGTTGTTTAACAGCATACGAAGAGGTTCTTAGCACCATTGAGGAGCATAATAGCAATGATATAAGGGTGTTTCGATACTTGGGACCTACGCAGCGTGCTACGCCGTTTAACAAGGAGAAAGCTGCGCCAGAACCGAAGGCGCGATCGCATCACTCTTGGGCGCGATCGTGTCCTATCTCCAGAAGCCAAAGCGCGATCGTGCATCTATCAACGTGATCGCGCCTCTGCCGAATGCGGGATTCTAAATGGGATTTCCGAATTATTACTTGTTGCTAGCCTCCTCCTCCTCCTCCTTCTCATTGCTAGGGTTTTGGAAGAGCTTAAGGATATATAAGCAACTAGGGTTGCCTCCATTTGCATTCATTCATTATTCCAAACACTTTGCCATCATTTGAAAGATATTATGTTCTAGTTTGTTTTGCATTTCATTTGATTGCTGAAACCTTCGGATCGGCCTCGGTTGTAAGATATTCTACCTTTGTTCTAGTTTATGTTGAATTGTTTCTTCTCTTGTGCCGTAAATGTTATTGAATTAAGCTTGACTTTCTAGATTGACCATTTAGTTAGATAGGTTTAATTCATTATTGCTAGGTTTAAGTTCATTCGAGTTGGAGAATTTTACCATTTGGTAGCGCAAGCAATCACTAGGACTAGTTGACCTTGAGATTGTAGGGAGTTGAATGCATGATCAATATCAAGGATATTTAGTGCACCTATTTATTCGTGAACGTACTGCTGCTAGGTTGTATAGACTTGATAGTTTCAAGGCTATAGACTAGTTAGGTTCTATTGGGACTAGTTGGACCAATAGTAACTTTAGAACATGATTTAGGACAATTAATTTGAACTATTGAACTTAGGAGGAATAGAATATCAATATGATCAACCCGCTGATTTGATGTGTGGATGTTGATTGAATGAAATGTGTTTCTTTAAATATCATTTATTCATATTTACTTAGTTAGAACAAACAATCAAAACCCCTTTTGGTTATTTAAGTGTCAATCATATTATTTACATCAGAATTAATTCCCCCGACTCTTCGTGGGATCTACCCTTTCTTACCACTTTACTAGTTAAAGTAGTAGTCAGGTATTTAGTATTTGATCGAGCATAACGACGCACGTTTTGTGGTTCATCAGTTAGTCATGTTTATCCATAGCTTTATCCTTGTAAACTTTTTTATGGAGGTCTAAACCCCAATTTCATAGTAAAGCATTGAAATGTTGTTTGGTTTGATGTAATTGAGTGATTTTGGTTTGTTAGCATTTATTGATTTTTTTCTCCGAATTTCATTGTTATTGAATTTTGAATTTTGAATTTTAATGCTAGATTGACCACTTAGAATTGAAGTTATTATTCATATATGTTGGGATAGATTAATTGCGCTTGTATTAATCTATTCCTTCGAAACAAGCATGAACACTTAGATTCGGTTTTACTAGTCTTAGTGTAGGGAATTGCATTGTAGGCTAGTTGCGAAATGCCTAATCCCTGGTGTTCTTCACATTGGTGCTTCCATTGATTTGAACTATAGGCGTTCGTCATTGTTAATCAAGTTGGTTAGGTTTAGTATGCTCGGTATGAGGTGCTAGATAATTGGCGTATAAGAATAGGGTAAAAAATGCTAGAATAGTATTTTATGGAATCACAATGATATTCATCAACCAAATGACATGGATCTTCCTTGCTAAGATTAATCTAAAAAAGTTTTATAAAATCAATTCTTATTGTTTTCGTAGTTAGTTTCCAAAACAATAAACCCCCTTTTTTCGTCTTTCATTTAGAAAATGTCCAAATAAAGTCTAAATAAGTCGTTGTGTCTTGTCAGGTTCGATCCTTGATTCCACTATATTCTGGCCAATAGGATTTAGTGTTAGTTAGGTATAATCTTGGTGAGATCTTAATCTCATTATTATTTGCTTAAACATTGTGTTTGTTTGAAATCCTTATTTTATACTTTTTTAACGACCGATAAACACGCTTTGATCACTTCATCATCAACAATTGATCCCTTGTAATTGCAAAGCTGTCGTTTAGACCCATAGGAAAATGGATCAGTTGCTCTACTTCTTCCTGCTCATTCGAACACCGAGTTGAACCACATTGAAGACAAGTAGTAGCCTTATTGAAAATTTTGAATTCAACCTAGAGTTTCTTGATAGATGCGTAGTAGGTAGTAATCGATTGGTTTCCCTTAGTGATAGCATTTGATTTCTTCTGAATTGTGTACCTCCTAGAACTACTCCATTGGCCAAATCTTGTCTCCAATTCACACCAAATTTCTTTGGCCGTCTCATAATAGATCACATTACTTCGAATATGATGAGTGACTGGATTGATGAGCCACACTGCAACAAGATCGTTGCATCTTTCCCATAACTCGACTAAATGTGCTAAAATTGAGAAGGTTTAGGTAAATATCCTGTTGTGCAGCACCATTTGTTCTTCACTGAAGAGAAAGCTTCACTACTCAATGCCATTTGCCAAATTCAGTTCTATCAGAAATCAGAGTAACTAGAGGCGTTCCTGGCTGATCGGACGATCCAATTAGGTAAGGATTGTTTTCAAGGAGACTAGAGCCGGTGTAGCCACAATCACCTGCATCATTGATGCCATTGGGGGGAAGATGTTCTGTCTTTGTGTTTGGCTTAAAAACTGAAGTAGCCAATGAATCAGACTATGATCCAAGTTGAACAGATATCTGGAGAATTATGATATGAATGAAAAGAGACGATAGGAGATTGATCGGAGATGAGTTGATAGGAAAATGCAAGAATTGAGCCCATATGTTCTGATACCATGTCAACTTGGAGAGATTGTTTGGAAATAATGGACTGAGTTTATTAATTGAGGAATGTAGAGATTACATGTAGTGTTATAGTGCTAGTAAAGATACCTTAGAGAAGAATTAACACCTAACTAACTCCTAGCTAACTACATACATTCATACACATCATCACTTCTAACGAGGTGGGAGCTGAACGGTGGAGAGGATAATGAATAAAGTTTGGTACATGATTATATGACCTTTTCTCCAAATTCGTTATCAAGATGGGATCTTTCATCAGGCTTATGATTGAGAAGAATATGTGATTGTTTCCATGGAAGAAAAAAGCTCATAATTCAAAAGAAAACTGTCATAAACCTGGGGAAAGTCCATTGGAAGAACTCAGAAGCTTCTTCCATGATGAAGCAATCAAGGCCATCCCAACAGTTTGGTCAAGCTGCTCTTCCATCTAGCTACTTCCTCTTGAAAATGAAAACAAATTGTGTTTAAATGATCTGTTTGTTTTTGGAGACAAATAATAGAGAGTTCAGATTATTATGAACCAGTCGAAGTGCCCTTTTTATTTCTTGTTGCGTGTTGACATATGTGTTTGATTATCTATCATTTGAAGCCAGAGAACAGAATCAACAACTCTGATTGTGCTTCTTATCATGTTTGGAGAATCCAGGCTTTATTTTGTGTATATAAAACAATGTCCTTGTTTTATTATGCAACAAATCATATGTGAAAAGGAAAATTTCCAATGGTGATGCAGAAAAGACAATAAAAATATTCTTATTTGCTGGACTTCATCTGAAGAAGTTTATAAAAAAATTACAGTTGAAGTTGTTTACAAAAAAATGATTGTGTATTTTTTTTAACAAACCATACAAAAGTCTTTAATAAACGATGATAGATCTAAATCATCATGCATGATGATCTTTAAAAAACTAGCCAAATCAGGAGCCGAAGAGATAGCCTCAGCTAATGTCACTCTTGCAGAATTAAAATTACGATCTTGGCATTTCTTCGTTACTAAGTTTACAATCCCAACAGCAAATCACGATCAACATCTGAGCTTGCCTCAAAATTTGCCGCCTTGTTGGCTTCCCTAACACATGCCTGAAAGAACACAATAGAAACAAACTGCACAAATACTTAATTGCTGCCACAATATGACTGATTTCCCAAGTAATCTTCCGACAGTTATTAAGCAAATTGATGGGGATCCTATTATCACCCTCCAAGTCCAACCTAGATCAACCAACCCAATCACCGCCCTAACTCCCATTAGGGCAGCGAGCACCGCGATCACCACAACTGAAGCTAAAGGAACTTCTGTTTTGCCAATTGCGAGTATTTGTCCCTCTCTATCTCTAATAATTAATCCAATAAGCGATCTACCAGAGTTAGTTATAGCGCCATCAAAATTTACCTTCACGCAACCATTTTTAGGTTTCAGCCATGCTACCCTCTTCCTACTATCTTTAGCTTCATGTTTGTTCATCTGTTTTTAATTATATTTTCCATTATTGTAGTCCTTCCAAACATTAAATTGATTGATTGACACCACAATAATATGCTTGATATCCGAATCTTCTAATGTCGTTCTTCTATTGAAAATTATCTCATTTCTAATAATCCAAATGTTCCACCATAGGAAGTAGGCAATGTCAAAATTATGATTCATATTACCAAAATCTCGTAAAAGTATCCTGATTGAACTAATGTAATGGACTTGTTAGGATCTGGTTTAGTTTTTCAAATACTTTTGTGGGTAAATTGGCATCCAACAATTAAATGATCTGAATCCTCATTACTTTGATCACATAGGCTACAGAAAGAGGCTACTCTGTGAAAATACCTACTCAGTCTGTCTATTATTGTAAGAATATCCGAACATGCTTTCCATATGAAGTTGTTAATTTTAGAGGGAGATGCTTCTTCCACAAATGTAATGATAGGTACCCTACTTTCTGTTTCTTAGATTTACATATATAAAAAGCCGTCCTTGTCAAGAATGTGCCAGAAATATTATTATCCCATATAACCTTATCTTCGATATCAAGAAACTTTGGAAGTCTTAAGTCCTTAATTCTATCAACTATATTTGTTGGGAGGACATTTGAAAGTCAGTCTACATTCCAAGTATGATCTGGGTTAATGTATTCACTTACACACTGTGTAGGGTTATGATTATGATTAAATCCTAGAAGCGAAATTTGCGGAATCTAGTTATCTGTACAAAACTTTATTTTTTTGACCATTTCCAACAATCCATTTCATTCCTTTTGAAAACTGTGGGATTAGCGAAATTGTGTAAACTTTGTACAATAAACAAGCCTTATCATAAAACAACACAAGTGGGGGAAGTTGGGGGAACATGGACAGTTCTTGATTTAACATAATAATCTTAATCATTTAAGTTTTATACTGCTTATCTCATCTAATACTTCACTCTAATTTAAATATATTTATTTGTCTCTTTTCATATGAATTCAATTTATTTTTATTTTATTTTAATCATAAATTATCCTCTAAAATATAAGAGAAAATATTTTTCAACTTTCAAAATTCACTTTTACTTTAAGTTTTTAATCACCATCTATCTATAATCTATTCATTGTTACAAAAATATTGTTCACTTTCCATTCCTACGAATTAAAAAACACAATATTAGTCTCGTGTAAGCATAGTCAAAATCATACATAAATATCTAATTACATTGATTTAGTGCTAATAACTTCTACCGATTTAATTGACCAAAGATTATACTGATCAAAATTCACGCATGTTGAATAAACCATTTTTTTATTCTAATCATAATTCTTCATTTAAAATTCAAAATAGAAACTATTTTCCAACCGTCAAAATTTCATTTTTACTTTAAGTTTTTACTCACCATTTATCAATAACCTATTCATTTATACTAAAATATTATTCACATTCCATTTCTAAGGGACAAAAACACAATATCAATCTCGTAGTGTAAGCATAAATCATATATAAATGTCTAATTAGATTGGTTTAGTACTAATAACTTTTACTCTTTTCATAGAACAACATTTAAATTGGTTAACTTTATCCCACGAATAAACCAGTGTGTGTCTCAACTAGCCAAAGAGCTATGCACGAGTACTGAACTATAATATTTATTGATATGAATAATAAATCAATTTTAATATATACTCGGATGATATGAGTATAACACATTTTTATATCGCTTAATAATTTACATCAAACACATATAATATAAATAATATTCAATGTATATATAATCTTGTAAAAGCGCTCGTGTACTAACAAC